>NC_059300.1:31077734-31150234 GCF_017591435.1 Portunus trituberculatus
CAAGCTGTGCCAATAGGAATTTGCTATATGTATTCGTAGGTGGGGCACAGCTGGGCAGACAGGTGCACAGAGATCTGTGTGCGCAGGTGAGCCATGGCCACCAATGACATTAGTTGTAAAGGTTGCGAATTTGATTACTGGGAAATCATCACTCCTGCGATGCAAGTCAGTGTACAATCGAGAAGAGGACCAGCCAGGGACCTTCATCCTAGTGTTAGGTTAGGTTATGTTAGGTTAGGTTTATGTTAGGGTTAGGTTAGTGTTGCAGGGGGGCGTCTGGCGAGGCACAGCCCACCCCCCAGTTAGGTTAGGTTACGTTAGGTTAGGTTTATGTTAGAGTTAGGTTAGTGCCGTAGGGGGGGTCCAGGGGGGCACAGCGCCCCCGGTTAGGTTAGGTTACGTTAGGTTAGGTTAGGTTTTTTTCCTTAGATTTTTTTTTAGATCGCCATATCTCGCCTCTTTTGGCTCTCCCACCCAAAACCCCGATTCCCCACGTACCCCCAAGCTTGTTGGGGGGAAGGGGGGTAATAGAAAAGAATATGTAAGGAGTTGCTGTTCTATAGATTTACCGGTTAGTGTTGTAAGGGGGGGTCCGGGGGAACAGCCCCCCCCGGTTAGGTTAGGTTACGTTAGGTTAGGTTTTTGTCCTTAGATTTTTTTGGATCACCATATCTCACCTCTTTTGGCTCCCCCCCCCAAAAAAAAAAAAAAGCCCGATTCCCCATGTGCCCCCAAGCTTGTGGGGGGGAAGAGGGGTAATAGAAAAGAATATGTAAGGAGTTGCTGTTCTATAGATTTACCTATATATTACTGTATATGAAAGTAGTCACTATGTAAGCATTCACATCAGAGTAACATTTTCCTCAAGATTTTAATGCAAGTCAAATGTGAAATTATGTTAATTCACATTGTAAAATATTCCCAGCTCTATAAAAAAAAAAAAAAAAAAAAAAACTAAAACCTGAAGGGACTGTTAAACTTGTAGCACAGTGTGACAATCACAATAACACAATGATTACAGCTATGATGAAATGGAAGGATTATAGACTTAAGTTTGGCCATGTCATGTCTACATACAAAATCTTATTATATATGATACTCAGCTGTACCTAACTCGTGACCATAATCTGTTGCGAGATTGCCTTTGGAAGCAAAAGGTAGTGGGATGACAAGATTTTATTTGTATTGTGTGATGTAACCATCAGCAATGCTCTGGTTGATGTGATCTACCACACGAGTGTGATCACAAGCACCCCAGATATATTGTGTTGAACTGTAATAGGAACAAATATTCTTTCAAACATGTAGTAAAATGCATATAAACAGTGTCTCTTATCTTACAATGTATAACATACCATTAGCAAATATACTAGTGGTAAAGTCATAAAAAAATAATAAATGTTGTACTCACCCAAGTGATGAACTGATGGTGTGCCAAATTAGCTGTCTTGAAAAAAAAATATGATAAATAAAATGGTTTATTTGTTAATTACCCTGTTGTATACCTTTATAAAAAAGGTACATTAACATCATAATAGAGTATTGACAATTTATCCTTTTTCCAAAATTAAAGGAGCACTGTCTTGACACATCCCTCTTAAAAGAGGAAAAAAAAAAAAAAAAAAAAAAAACAGGCAGGGAATTACAGTACATCTGTAAAAGGTATGAAAAAATTGTGACTACTAGTTAACTCTAGTCTATATCAAAGAAATGAAATGGATAGAATAGGGAGAAGAGAAAGTAGAAAGTCTTGTGTAATGAGGTTGTGAGAGGGGAGTAGGCATGCACTTGGCAAAGAGAGCAGTGAAAGTAGTAACAGAAGATAGCAAGAGATGAAACACTGGGGAGAGAGAGAGAGAGAGAGAGAGAGAGAGAGAGACTGGAGACAGTTGATGAGGCGAAATACTTTTGATAGCAACCCTTTCAAAAGAGCAGTAGGAATGTAACCACCCCTACATGGCATATCCTATGTGCTCCATACATGGGTAGATAAGGCCCCTGTACAAAATAAGCAGCTAAGGGGTGAGAACAGACCTATTGCTGTCAAAAAGCAAAACTGAAAAATAGTTTTTTTTTTTTTTTTTTTAATTAATTAATTAATTTATTTATTTTATTTATTTATTTTTTTTCCTTCTTCTTTTTATCAATTTTCCAAGTGCATCTTAAATTTAATTCAAGTGTAGTAGATGGCCAACAAAATTACCGAGGCCTTGACTGTCTTTTCAGGTGAAATCTACACCTCGGAAAAGCATGGAAGTGACGAGACTGGTGATGGCACAGAAGCCAGCCCTTACAAGACAGCATTGCAGGCTATGCGCAAGGCTGGCAAGGAGCCTTTCCCTACCATCTATGTTGACAGTAAAGAGGAAAATGAGGTATTTGAAGAGACTCATGTTTGATATGGGAGATGGTTAAACATGAAAAATAAGTTTTGGTGTGAGGTACATTTTAGTCCATTGGCTTTTATCTCTGTAGTTATCGAAGCTTCTTGTCATATATATAAAGTTTCTTTTCTTCTATTTCTTACACTTTGTGGAAAAACTTTTAAGTTATAGATACTAATTGTATTGAATTGATTAATGAAATTATTACTAAATTCTGCTCTCCATTACATTTGATTGTCAATCTGTGTACCAGGCTGGCATAACATTTAGAGGAAAGGAGTCAAGAAGTTATCCTTCTTGCAATACAGTGGAACCTCGGTTCTCAATCTTAATTCACTCCAAAATGCCATTCAAAATTTAGAACATTCAGAAACCAAAACTGCATGTATGATAGAATCAGCATAAAACTGATTAATCCATTTCCGGATACCAGTGACCAACAACAGACGCAGACACTGCCATGATGGTTGCTTCAAAACTTCATCTCAGAAGTCATATATCTACAAAAGACATATTGAATGAAGTTATTGAAATGAAACTCATCAGAAGATATTATATAAACCATACAGATATTCTCTTTTGTCTCTGAAGAGGAAACCCTTACAGAGTGATACAGAGAGGAGCAATACAAAATGGTGATCATAACACTTAGACATTGTGCCGCTGGGAAAATACAGTTGTGCAGTAGCGATGACATTGCTGTCATTGAGAGAGCCACATGTGGCTTAGGGTTACTCCTGAGCAATCCAATTTGTTCAAAATATAGTGCATTTGGTAACTGTGGTTCCACTGTATCTGTTTTCGCTTTAGGACAATTTTTCTTGGATGGGTTGTCTTAGAAAGGTCCTTTCTTTTAGGGTGAGGGAGAGGGAAGATCTGTGATCCAAGAGACAGACCTCATTCCTTCCTTGGTGGCACTAGACCAACACTTGGGTCAGTGCAGCTACATATGGGGCTATACACCCTCCCAGGCAGATTCAGTGGTTTATGGGCATCTGGCACACATGGCTCCCACTCATAATGGTCTGAGCCTTCCATCCCATCCACACTTGGCACGCTGGTATAACCACATAGCAAGTTTTGGTCCAGAAGTCAAAGATTTCCCCTCTGCTGATCTCAACATTCTCAGTCAGTTCAAGTTGCCACAAGCCAGGTTACCTCAGGTTATTCAAAGTTATTACATTTCTTCATAGTTTAGCACTCATCCTTGTTACTGTGGTACCCACAGAACCATTCACCTGATGCCTGCCAGTAAAGTATCAGTCATTACTTGATGCCTGTGTTGCATCAGTATTCACCAGGCAAATGTGGTTGTAGCTCAGGTGCTTGGTCATGTCACTTTGCATTGCTAATTTGACCCCCAACAGTTTTGGTTTCTTTATTTTGTTATTTATTGTAGTCATATTTGACTGCATACAGGTTTGCTTTCTCTTCTTTTGTGTTTCAAACTTGAAAACTTTTTGCTAAGTCATTATTGTGTGTGTGTGTGTGTGTGTGTGTGTGTGTGTGTGTGTGTGTGTGTAATACTACAAAATTTCTTTTGTAGTAAGACTTGATAACTATTTTGTTGTATTATGTATCATATTGGCTAACATGTTTGCTCATGATAAAAAAATCCAAGGTTGAATCTGGACTGGATTGACTGTATAGCATTAGCCTGTGAGTCTAGTACTGTCTCTGCCTACTGCTGCCATCTTCTTCATGTGTGGCTCCCTCCTTCCATCATTAAGGTTTAGGCTTAATGTATGTATCTAAGTAATCACTTTCAGATAGCACACTTGGTAGTTTAGTTGAAAGAACACTGCCTTCATGATAGAGATTGCTTATTATTTAAAGTGCATGGTTGAAATGTTTGTTATATATAGTTTTTGAGTGTGGATTTGTTTTAAAAAGCACATCTTTGTAGGAAAGGAATCAATGTGAGGCACTCTTTATTCATGAATGTTGTGTCATGAGTAGTACAGCATCACACCAAATATTCATCATCATAACTTATTAAGATAGTTTCTCTTGTGTGCTTATATAACTAATTACTTGATGTCATTTCAGAAGTACACAGTCATAGCTAAAAGTCAGCTGAAGAAGCTCACAAAACTATGGAAAGATGTAAGTGTGATAAAATGTGTTATGCCTCCCTGTAGTGTCATACCTTGAATATCTTGATATAGGTTAATACATCATCACAATCACTGTTTAACTATATATGTTCTTACAACTAAAAGTATAACTGAAGAAAATGTAATTACCAGTAAATATTTTGAAACATTGAGGGATTTTTGTACAGTGCAGACCTGAGTGAAGTGGCTGAGGATGAGCCTTTGACTCAACACTTAAGGATTATGAGTTACTAATAATTGAGGTTAGATGATCATGACTCAAGCCAAACTAGGTTAACAGAAATAGTCTGTAGAATGAGAAAGATATATGGCTTACTTCAGAATCTTGTCCAGAGTTCAGATCACTGCACTGAAGTCTCAAATGTGAGGCATTGTTAGTATCAAGATAGATGACAAAATTAAACAAATTAGCCATGTATACTACAGAAAATAGATGAGTTAGATGTAGATTATTTTAGCTTGCTGAGCTTGAGCAGGAAGACAGCTGTAATGTTAGTTATTATTATTTAGAGTAACCATTTATATTTATACCTTGCTTTGGAGAGTAGAAGAGTGCATGTACAAAATCTTCAGAAAACTTGATTACTACTTTGAACTTTGGTGCCATATTTTAAGAAGCAAGAAGACATATATGGCTAATCTTTTTTGTTTGAGAGTGATATGTCTTCTCTCTTAGGAATGCAAAAAGCTAGAGGCACGCTTGCTGAAGGAGAAGGAGGATGAGGAAAAGAGAGCCAAGGCTTTAGAGGAGGCAAGGAAGATTACCATAACAGAGGACAAGAGCCTACCAGCTGCCACTTGCATCAAGATCCGCAGCAGCAAAGATCATCGCAACCAGAGAGTGAAGGTGTTTGGCTGGGTCCACCGGCTAAGGAGACAAGGTGAGGAAGAGAGAGAGAGAGAGTGTGTGTGTGTGTGTGTGTGTGTGTGTGTGTGTGTTTCACTGTTTGATCTGCTGCAGTCTCTGACGAGACAGCCAGACGTTACCCTACGGAACGAGCTCAGAGCTCATTATTTCCGATCTGCGGATAGGCCTGAGACCAGGCACACACCACACACCAGGACAACAAGGTCACAACTCATCGATTTACATCCCGTACCTACTCACTGCTAGGTGAACAGGGGCTACACGTGAAAGGAGACACACCCAAATATCTCCACCCGGCCGGGGAATCGAACCCTGGTCCTCTGGCTTGTGAAGCCAGCGCTCTAACCACTGAGCTACTGTATGTGTGTGTGTGTGTGTGTGTGTGTGTGTATGTGTGTGTAGAACAGATTGGCAGACTGGTGACCAACCAAAGAGCGAGCTAAATAAACACCTGAAAGTGAAGGACTCAGTGAGAGGTGTACAGATATATAAGGAGTCATCTTGGTATTCATGTTAACACTTATGTCTTCTTTTCTTGTTATCAGATGGTCCAAATAACTGCAGGATCCACTAATAAAAAATATTTCCTTTTGGAGAGAATGTAAGGGAGGAGTTGGCATGAATAAATGTGATAGCATAGTAAGCTTTATTTGATAACATTGCAGTTTGTGACAGTATGAGATTGTGCTGGAATAATCCAATTACATGTATTTCCTGTACAGGTAAGAACATGATGTTTATTGTCCTGCGTGATGGGACTGGCTTCTTGCAATGTGTGTTGACTGACCGCCTCTGCCAGACGTACGAAGCAGTCATCCTCAACACCGAGAGTAGTGTGGTGCTGTACGGCTTGCTGCAGGAGGTGCCTGAAGGAAAGGAGGTGAGTGCCTGCATCTGGTTTTTTGACATGTGTTTCTCTCAGAAGGATAGCCATGCAAGTCTCCATCAGCTCATTCACTGCTCTCTCTCTCTCTCTCTCTCTCTCTCTCTCTCTCTCTCTCTCTCTCTCTCTCTCTCTCTCTCTCTCTCTCTCTCTCAGTGACCCCAGCTGCCACTCATAAAATAGGCCTTCATTCCTATTGAAAATAAACCCCAGAAATTTGTTTTATCAAGTAAGGAATTTGACCACTGTAGCTTCTATTTGTATTAACCTCTTTGTAGTTGAAGGGAAAATATATGTAATACCAAATGAAAAATTATCCTGACCTGCCATGGGTTTATAGTGTACTTAGTTTCCCCACATATGAACCTTCCAGGCTGGTATTTATACATTGACTTTGCTTCATATTTGAAAATGCTCAACTTTATATACATATACATTTCTGATCTCTTCCAGGCACCAGGTGGTCATGAGCTTCAGGTAGACTACTGGGAGTTGTTGGGTGGGTCACCTGCTGGAGGAGCAGAAGCAGAGATCAACCAGTTGTCGAACCCAGATGTACAGCTGGACAAACGCCACCTTATGCTGAGAGGTGAAAACTGCTCCAAGGTAAAGCAGGAGGAATATGTATTAGTAGTGGTGTTAAGCATAATTTTGTAATAAAATGCTTTGTACTCATATGTTGCTTTGTAAGGGGAAAGATGAGAATGTAGGTAAGTAAAGCCCATTCTTTATTATTAGATAGTTTTGGGAATTTTTACAAGTGATGACCACAGTATAAGTTTCTATCTGCAAATGTTCATGCATTTCATGCTTATATACTTCAATCCTCTCAGTCACTACGCTATCTGTCACATACTCCGACACTATTCTCCTACTTCACACAGACTCCTCTCTCACACTCAGAACTGCTATTTTACTCATTTTACCTTCATACATTCTCTTAGGCTCCTAGACAACTGAACCCAATCAAGTTACTGTTTCACAATCTCCATTACTCAATATCTCTTATTGTCTTTCCCATACTACACATGGCAAATTGTTTTAACATTAATGAAATTTTTGCAGGTATTGAGAATGCGTTCCATCTTGATGAAGGCATTTGTGGACCACTACACTGACCGAGGCTATGAATGGGTGTCTCCTCCTGCTCTGGTACAGACACAGTGTGAGGGTGGCTCAACACTCTTTGATTTCAATTTCTTTGGAGAAAAAGCATACCTGACTCAGTCAAGCCAACTGTACCTAGAGACTTGCCTTCCAAGGTTTGTATTTGTGCTGCAGTGGTTACCTGATGATTCTCTCTCTCTCTCTCTCTCTCTCTCTCTCTCTCTCTCTCTCTCTCTCTCTCTCTCTCTCTCTCTCTCTCTCTCTCTCTCTCTCTCTCTCTCTCTCTCTCTCTCTCTCTCTCTCTCTCTCTCTCTCTGAGTTGAGTTGAGTATCTTGACAGTGTGACTATAAATCAACCAATCCTGACTCCTATGGTGTGGATATTTTTGTTAGTATTGGACACACCTGCTCAACACATTAAGGGAAAAAGAGTAAATTACATGAACCAGTGGCAGTTGACCAGAACATTGTGACTATTGCATGTTAGTATAAACAAGCCTTATTTTTATTCTTTATTGGAGAGAAAAGGCTGCCAATTATTACAAAACATCAGCTTTCAAATTACCCATTAATCACTGTCATTAAGACTATTCATACCATTGCCATACTTATCTAGTGTATTTTTTGTAGTAATATGCAACAATGTAAAGAAAAGAACATATGATGATATAAAATGAGTAATGGTAAGGGTGAAATAATGAAATGTATAAGGAGGCTGTTGGGTATTGTTATGGATATTATGTGCAGCTGAACCAGGCTGAGTGTGGTTCATGAGGGTTGATTCTCTCCTATATGGGTTTATAGGACAACTTGTGAAAGGAAGCCTATGAATTTGATGGTGAATTGTGGAAGTGTACATGATAGCATCTTACCTTCAAGAAGAATGTTGATAGGTTGTATATTTTGTATTTATTTATTGTCCTGTTCTCATTGACCTATTAGTTATTTAGTTATATTTATTATTATTATTATTATTATTATTATTTATTTATTTATTTATTTATTTATTTTATTGTATATTTTTTTTCTAGTTTTGGTGATGTGTTCTGCATTGAGCAGTCCTACAGGGCAGAGCAGTCCAGGACACGTCGTCACCTTGCCTCCTACACCCACGTTGAGGCCGAGTGTCCTTTCATTACATTTTCTGACCTTCTTGATCGCATCGAGGACCTGGTGAGGGAACAGCATGATTTTTTGTTTTGCTTTGTAATTGTAATTCTTTTGCTTTTCACATGGAGTCATTGAATAGAATTTTACAAGGCCTTTGAAATATTGCTGAAAATATTGGAAAACAAAGTTCCAATCTGAAGATAAATTTCATGTATACTCCATTGACAAGTCACAGTACATTTGCAGGGGAGTGGCAGCACATTCACAATGTGTTCTCAGTGTGTTCACACCATGTTTGCCAAGTATGACAGTCCCAACACAATTAGCAGCAGTGTCACCATCAAGATTTGCCAATGTGTGAATAGGACTTATGGTAACTGGTGAGAGATTAGCATTAGTAGTCATGTCAGCTTATGACTATTCCAGGTGTGTGATGTTGTGGACCGGGTTATGAAGCATCCTGTGGGAAGTCAACTCATGAAAGACTTGCACCCAGAGTTTGTAGCACCATCACGACCCTTTTACAGAATGACCTATGCAGATGCTATCAAGTACCTGAAGGAACACAACATTACAAAAGAAGATGGAACTTTCTATGAGTTTGGTGAGGTGAGGAATGTTATATATTACTTATTTTACCCAAACATGTCTTAAAAGTGACAACTTAAACAGCAAGACATAGCTGTGCATTTGTATATTTGAATGTACTCAACTTTAAATTCCATAGCCAAGGTCACTAAAGGAGAAACAATGTTGCTTTTATTTAACAGTGGATTTTTATTCCCAGGATATCCCAGAAATGCCAGAGAGAAAAATGACAGACAAGATTGGCAAGCCCATTCTTCTTAACTCTTTCCCAGCCGGCATCAAGGCTTTCTATATGTCCCGCTGTGCTGATGATCACTCCCTCACAGAGTCGGTATGTGTTTTATCTCTCTCTCTCTCTCTCTCTCTCTCTCTCTCTCTCTCTCTCTCTCTCTCTCTCTCTCTCTCTCTCTCTCTCTCTCTCTCTCTCTTAGTGACATGAGAAAAGAGTTTTACTGTCCTGAATGAGTCGCATTAACTCATTCAGGTTTCACTCTCATTTATCAGTAGTCACCTGGATCACCCCTAACTATCATCCTCTCATCTATCTCCTTTATGCCATTCATTTCAACATATATCAGAGCACATGAATCCCAGGTGGTAATGATGCAATGGACAGCATAGGTTTGCATTTACACATGCTTGTTTTCTACACTGATACTTGTGAAATTACTCTGCAGGTTGACCTTTTGATGCCTAATGTTGGGGAGATTGTTGGAGGGTCCATGAGGATGCATGATCATCAAGAGCTCATGGATGCATACAGGGGAGCTGGTCTTGACCCAGAACCTTATTACTGGTACACTGACCAGGTTAGTTTCTTTTGTTTACAATACATTTATTTCTTTTAATTTTTACAATAGTTAAATTATTTTTTTACAAATAGACTAATATAAAGCTGATCAGTCAATAGCTTAACTAAGATGTATTTCCTATCACTTATAAACCAGTTGTATCTTGATAGATCAAGTACACATTATGTCTGAATAAAAATACGCAGTGAAAGGTAACATGTGTGATGAATGACTTCCATACGGTGTGTATTAGATTGAAACAAAGTAAATGCTGAGAAAAGTAAAATGGAGTTTGAGGAAAAGTGGAGGTGTGTGGCTTTAGGATACCTCATAGAATGAATATGCCATGTGTAGGAACGTGAGTTGGTAATGGTGGGGAGAGAGTGGAGAAAGAGAACAAATTTTAAGTATCTGGGAACAATACCAGCTAAATATGGTGAGTTGGAGGGTGAGATTAGCAAATTATGAAGTAGGGAGGTCATAAGATCATTTGTAACAGTTAAGAAAATATCTATATATGAAAAGAGATGTTTGAGAAGTGGTATTCACCTACTAGCACTGACATAATTAGAGATCTGCTATTGAAATAGGGCACAAAAATTGAGTTATGGAGTTTTGGAATGAATGAAAAAAAGCATGCTGAGATGGGATGGCTGTTTTGAGTGGATGAGGAGTACACTTTTGATAAAGAAGGTGTATATGAGTGAAATTGATAATATTAATAGGTGAGGTAGATACTTGGAAGATCTAAGACTAAAATAAAGAATTGCAAGTGTGACAGAGATGTTGATAGAGGTGAAGCACCAAGCAATAAGGACATGTCTTGATAAGGATAGGTCAAAGTGCTTGGATGGGACCAAAGAATTGAACAAATATTTTACAATTAGCTACATACTTGATTGTACAAAAGTTCATTGTATGACTATATCAAATAGAATTCAGCTAGTCATATCTATGAATCTGCCGTGTACTTGTAGAAAGAAAATTTACATACTCTCCAAGTTTCACACTATCCTTCTTTCCTCTTTATCACAACCATATCCATGTTCACTTTTTATATGCATTACTACTACTACAATAGTGATTATTATTACATTTATTAAAGTGTCATGATTTATTTTTTCAGCGGCTGTATGGTACTACACCACACGGTGGATATGGACTTGGTCTTGAGAGGTTCCTTTGCTGGCTGGCCAATCGCTATCACATCCGGGAAGCTACTCTGTATCCAAGATTTGTAGGTCGCTGCACTCCTTAGATCCTTTGGATTTCTCAATTTGTGAGGTGGTAATGGCTAACTATCCCTTGATTATTTAATTCAACTGCTTTCTTTGATGCTGCAACAGTTGTGTTAACTGTACTGGGTGATTACAGCATTGAGCTGCATTAGCAACTTTTATGATTGTTAATTTATGGTAATAGACATTAAATATCAAGTGGTTCTTGAGAATATACTTTATTATAATAAACAAATTTCTTACAAATCTATAATTATATTATTTCACACAGCTGGAGGTATGAGAACCATGGTGGGAAGAAAGGATAGGGAGGGAAGAGGAAGAAGGCAGTCAGTTTTAACTAATGACAGCTGCCATGAAAAAAAGGATCATATATCACTTTTGTTTGGATTATGGGTTGGAAAACTGCTTCAATAAGTTGGAAGCCGACTGTACATGTAGTTATGTATCTATTTTTATATGGGTAAGCAATGACATGCACAAGGAAGTGCATTGTCAGTATGTATCTATTTCTACATGGGAAAGCATGAACTATATGTATGGATAAGTATGCACAAGTAAAGATGCTAACATTTCTGAAAGGGCAAGCATGCACAGGCAAGCAGATATTGGGTAGATATGGATATTTTTGAGAGTAGTATCTATTAGGGATGGAAAAGGTATGTGGTTTCTGGTAATTGCAAGTATGGGTACAGTAAGTCCCTGATTTGTGATAGAAATATATTCTTTAAAACCTTATCATAAAGCGAAATTAGTGTGAACTGAATCCGTTTTACATGTATTAGATAGGAATACGTTCCAGCTCAGTACAGAAGTCAATAGAAAAAAGTAAACAAATTGGACAAGCCATGTATTACCGAAAAAAAAAAAAAAATGAACAAGAATACTGTTTTACTTAGATTATTTAATGTTAATCTTCTGTATAGGTCCTCCCCGAGGCTAGAGGACTATTTGTGCCCTTCCTTTGTCCCTCCTGAGGCTAATAAACAGCAGGGATCTCGCCTGCCTTACTCGGAAGGAGGGTTCACAGGAGAATGATCAGCTGATGTGGCAGATGAAGTGGGTAACGCACCGGCCGAGTGTGAAGTAAGTGAATCATATCCTTCAAACTGGTCACTTGAAGTTGATAATCCAGTTTTAATCGACGAAGTTGAAGGTCCAATGAGTGAAGTGGATGGTCTAGCTACAAGTTTGAAAAAAGCTGAGATTGTGGACTTTCGCCTTTTTATGTTTCTCATCATATAATTCTGTAGATTTTCATCGCCTGTTCCATCTGATTAACCACACTGCTACTTCTTTTGGGGTCAGGGTCATGTTCTTGCAGCAATTACATTGCAGAGTCAATAAAACTGAAAGCTTTTTGCAGTCTTGATGTCTTCACCACGATCTAAATTATGTTTGTGACATTTGGACACAGATTGGTATTAAATGCGGAGAATAATGTAAGTATATCACTAAGCATGAGGTTTCAGTGTGTTTGTAGTGGCGGTGCGAAAGTGACTAGTTTATAGTTGGCCGTGGTGTGGCACCACAATCACAGCAACAAGTTTGGCGGGAATTTTAAATATCGTAACTGCAAATTTTTTATCGTAAATTGAAAAAATGGTAGTAATTGTCAACTATTGTATCTGTGAATTTTTTGTAAACCAGACTATCATAAAATGAGGACTTACTGTACCCGTCCTGGCCCACCCAGGATACCTAGGTAGATCTCGGGTATCCATCACAAACTGCTACCTGTCAGTGCACGGTGGTCCTAGGATCAAGGTTGATACAATTACTAGATAGGTACCGGGGTTTCACTGGACTCGTATTTACTTGGGACATTGGAAAACTGACCACGTTTCAGAGTTAACCTTATTTTTTATATTTCAATCACTACTGCCAAACTTCTCAT
Source organism: Portunus trituberculatus (assembly GCF_017591435.1). NCBI lineage: Eukaryota > Metazoa > Arthropoda > Malacostraca > Decapoda > Portunidae > Portunus > Portunus trituberculatus. Next base: position 31,090,718 of record NC_059300.1, read on the forward strand.
GTTTAAAACTAACTTGGTATTCACTTTCCTCCTCCCTGCATCCTGTTGTAGTGTTGAATCCAAGTATTTGATGAGAGGATAACAATATTCTCAACATTGATGTAACAAGACAATCCCCACATCACTGCCCAGCCAGCAATTACACTAAAAGAACTGAAGATTAGCCAATCTTTTATTTTTATATGTTGGTTGTTTTCCCTATGAGTCAATGGTTATGGTGCATAAAAAGTCTTGATAAATTATAAGTAAGTATATGATTTAATTGTATTCATTCCTGGGTATGTGGTTATGTTTGTTTTTATTTTTTGTTAAGCTGTGTTTTGTAGATTTGATTCTCTCTGTCCATGCAGTTTGTCTTGCCTCCTCTCCTTCTCATCCCTTCAATCTCTTTCCTTTATATTTATCCATTCAATCCTTCCTTTACTTTTATCTCTTTCTTCCTTCATTCATTCAGTCTTGTATTTTCAAAAGCCTCATGGTTTCAAAGATTAGTTTTAAGAGAAGAGGTGTCCCCTCTGACCTCTTTCTCTCTGCGGAGGCTAAAGAAAAGAGCAATAAATGTATTCCAATATAACATTTACTTGAACACACCCAGCACTGTAACAAACATTATATAGATGCATTGGGTACACCGTTGCGATAATAGCAACGTAACACTGAACATAACAAATAAGAAAAGAATAACAGGAGCAGCAACAACAATGATGGCAATGATAAGTATAGAAAAAAAAATAATAACACAGTAGCAGTGGTGATGGAACTGTGGGTAGCCAGGTTGACCATGCTGCTCCGGCCTAGACAGCATCACCAGCACCTCCAGGAACAGGTCACCCATGTGCTTCATGCTGCAATACTCCTTAAACTTGCAAAAGTGTGGAGGGATCAATCTGAGGGGGAGGTGGAGGAAGGAAAATACCCTCGAATAAGGAAGTAGATGAAAAATAGATTTAACAAAGACATGGAAAATGGTAAACACACACACACATGCTGGATGCAGTGTCGCAACAGGCAGCAGGTTGCTTATATATGGCTACACAAACACCCTCCTGCCAGCCTAGAGCGACCCTAGCTGCCTTGGCTTGTGTCGGCCCCAGCTAGGATGACGTCATATTATATATGCGTGACTGCTTTCTTTTAAAAAATGGCCCATAGAAAAGAGAAACCAAAGCTGTAATGCCTATTCAATTTTGAAAGGGCATAATTTTTAATCAACTATGGAAGTATAAAAACATACCTGAGTAGACCAATGATAAAGATATATCTAAGGAATTATTTGAAAAAAAGTTGCAGCATCAACATCATACAAACAAACACTCCAAAGTACACAAACCTGATTTATTGGGAATGAAACACTTAAGAAATAAAAACTACTTTGTCAGGCCTCTAAAACTTACCTACAAGCTACACAAAAAATACATAAATAAAATTTACACACACACGGCCCGGTAGCTCAGTGGTTAGAGCGCTGGCTTCACAAGCCAGAGGGCCTGGGTTCGATTCCCCGGCCGGATGGAGATATTTGGGTGTGTCTCCTTTCACGTGTAGCCCCTGTTCACCTAGCAGTGAGTAGGTACGGGATGTAAATCGAGGAATTGTGACCTTGTTGTCCCGGTGTGTGGTGTGTGCCTGGTCTCAGACCTATCCCAAGATCGGAAATAATGAGCTCTGAGCTCGTTCCGTAGGGTAACGTCTGGCTGTCTCGTCAGAGACTGCAGCAGATCAAACAGTGAAAAAAAAACCCAGTGAACAGTGATTTACACACGCCCAGTAGCTCAGTGGTTAGAGCGCTGGCTTCACAAGCCAGAGGACTGGGGTTCGATTCCCCGGCCGGGTGGAGAATTTGGGTGTGTCTCCTTTCACGTGTAGCCCCTGTTCACCGCTAGCAGTGAGTAGGTACGGGATGTAAATCGAGGAGTTGTAACCTTGTTTTCCCGGGGTGTGGTGTGTGCCTGGTCTCAGGCCTATCCGAGGATCGGAAATAATGAGCTCTGAGCTCGTTCCGTAGGGTAACGTCTGGCTGTCTCGTCAGAGACTGCAGCAGATCAAACAGTGAAACACGCACACACACACACCGCGTAGTGTACACGAAGGCCACGGTAGTGTAGTGGTTAGCACGCTCGACTCACATTCGAGAGGGGCGGGTTCGAGTCTCGGTAAGCGGCGAGGCAAATGGGCAAGCCTCTTAATGTGTGGCCCCTGTTCACCTAGCAGTAAATAGGTACGGGATGTAACTCGAGGTGTTGTGGCCTCGCTTTCCCGTTGTGTGTTGTTGTGGTCTCAGTTCTACCCGAAGATCGGTCAATGAGCTCTGAGCTCGCTCCGTAATGTGGAAGACTGGCTGGGTGACCAGCAGGCGAGTCTGAGGCGACCCGCCGCGACCGAGGTGAATTACACACACACACACACATATATATATATATATATATATATATATATATATATATATATATATATATATATATATATATATATATATATATATGTGTGTGAATGTTGATCTGATTGATTGATTGATACATTTGTTGTTGCATTAATAATGAAATACAACAGAGGAAGAGGATGGATCTTGCCACCCACCCCCTGGTCAAAGACTGAAGGTTAAGGTATCAAAAATATTTAAATAGACAGTATACATAACAAGACTACAAGTACTTAAATAAATAAATACAGATATTGCACACCTTATTGCATAAATATCCTACAGTCTGGGAGCAAAATGAGGATATTGCTCGAGTATATTATCCCTGGGAGTGGTTGAGTCTAGGAGATGGTCAATGAGGCTATACAAGTCATGTTGACCTTGTGGCCTAAATTTAGGAATGAGAGGACATTCCATGATATAGTGACGCAGAGTGTGTCCCCTTGGTGCAGCATACAGCACACAGCACACACCAGGAGAAGCACCGACTTTCCAAAAGTACTTGTAGCCTAAGCTGAGCTTCATTGCCACCCTGTCGTGTGATGCAGTGTGTCTCCCATAGGTGTAAGCACAGCTCTGGGAGACATGCATAGTGAAGACTAGTACCACTGCCTCTATGGCAACAAAGCTCCAACTGATCACTAATGCTACTATGTAAAGTCCTTAATGCTACTCTTAACATAACCCCAAATGCTCAGTGCCAGGGTCCACTGTGTCATCTTGGAGGGCACACTGAGCAAGGCGGTCTGCTTTTTCAATTAGCGGGATATCCACATGAGAGGGTATCCAGGTGAAATGGACCGTGGCACCAGCACCTTCAAGGGCGTGGATGAGATCAAGACACTTAGTAACTAGATTACAGCCCATGGGGGAGGTGGACTGAAGAGCATACAAAGCAGCCTGACTGTCAACAAAGAAATAAATATTCTCATGGAGAGGCGCCACAATATGGAGCGCCTCCAGTACAGCATACAGTTCTGCTCTAGTGGAAGACATGGGTGCAGGGAGCCGCCAGCTGCTGCCACCTAGAAACTTCATTGCCAGTGTGGTGACTGACAGACATGTAGTCGCGCCTGTTGCGGATGAACAGCCCACATCCGTACCTGCTGCCAGTGACTGACCCATCACAATAAACATAAATAGCCTGAACGTGAGGGTACTTGGACGATTTAGTCATGTACGTCTTGCAGCACATGAGGGATCCATATTATACTTCGTCTCTTAACGTACCAAGTTGGCTCATTCCGTGATAGGAACGTTTTATAAGTACGGCCCAGTACCTACAAATCATTCCAAAATTCATATATTTAACTTTATTGTTTGTTTCTATTTCTATACAGGTAAGGATGCACAGGTGAGCAGGGTGTTGTTTAGTAAACCCGTGGCAAGAATGCAATCACCACTACCACCATCACCGTAACGACTACTCTAACGTTTCTTGCCTCACCCAATTAGGTAAACACACAATCTGGGTGGATAATTGATGTAATATTTCTTTCAGACAGATCTCAACCCAATAAGCAGCGTAGAGGTGTTGTAATGAAGAGGACAGCATAACAACTGTGGCTGGGTGGGTAGGACTTTGTCACTCGAGTCAAGTAGTGCTGCATTCATCATGTACTATCTATAGATATATCGTTGCCTTTCGTTAGAACTTACAAAAATATAATTACTAAATGAACGGATGGGCAATGGCAGATGCAGAAAGCAAAGACATGACAAGAACCACGTAAATGTTCAAAGCCAGACAATTTGTGCTAATCCGTTTCTCGTGGTTTTTGCTGTGCATTACCTATTTTGTTGTTATTTTGTGCGGTGTCTCCGCGGCCCGTGCCACTACCATCCTCTTAACCTTACCAATAGTGACTTTTCACGGATGATCTTGTGATGCCAGATACAAAATGTACCAGAGGATTGCTCCCCCAGTGGTTGGGTGATTGATGTACTGTACATGACAAGTCTAAGTGGAGAGCTGTCAGACACATTGACATGATATAACGGGAAGTGATTTCAAGGAAAAGAAAATTACCACTGTATTATTATTATTAATATTAATATTATGATTGTTATTATTATCATTACATTACTTATTATTTTAGAATATGCAGTTTTTTCATCCATTTTCCCTTCTGTTAGAGCAAATTTTTCTTGAGTACCAGTCACATTTTAGTCAGGAAAAGTATTATTTTGGCTTTACTTCCAATTTTTTTGCTGTTCAAATCACCACCGTTATCATTCACCAAGACCACACAGGATATGACAAAAGTGTAATAGTTGCAAAAAGAATGTTGGATTGGAGAAAGAGGAAGCACCTCATGGTTGGAGGGCAGCTTCATGGATATGGACTCAAGATCCTTCTATTTGCAGTTTTGTTCAAATTTGAAAAATGTAAGAGAAAAGATTAATGTATATTACTTACAATTAATTAATGAAAAATTGACCTTCTCTTTATAACTCAAGATTTCATTCATCTCAAAGAAATGTGATGGTCATTGTTTGAAGAATGTTATAAATCTTCTGCTCATGTCAAATATTTTGGAATGTCCTTTGTTGTAAGATATAATTCATTGATAAAAAAATATTGAAATGATAGATACCAAAACATTCCCCATTTCCATATACAGTCATATAAATAAAACAAAATAACAAATCCAAAGTACTACTGTATCTGAAAGTGGCATTTTATTAAGCAAACTCAAGTCTTTGAACAGGGAGCTCAATACTTTCTATAGACTCTGTCTTTATCATTCTGTTTGCTCTCAAGTAATCTTACAAAATTTTTGGTTATGTAAATTAGTAAGTTTGTAAATAACCCTTACCTTTCAGAGCATAAATGCGACATCATCAATTCTGAGTATTAGAAGAGCATCATCAGAGGCAAGATGGGGAAAGCTGAAAAAGGAACTCCTAAGGACCTGGCCAATCGTATGAAAGCCAAGGGGCTCCAGAAATTGCGTTGGTACTGCCAGATGTGTCAGAAGCAGTGCCGTGATGAGAATGGCTTTAAGTGTCACACCATGTCAGAGAGTCACCAGCGACAACTGCTTCTATTTGCTGATAACCCTGAATCTTTCTTGGACAGTTTTTCAGAGGAGTTTCTAGAGGGGTATCTGGGACTGCTGAAGCGAAGGTTTGGTACAAAACGTGTACATGCGAACAATGTCTACCAGGAATATATTCAGGATCGTGATCATGTTCATATGAATGCAACACAGTGGGAAACACTCACAGATTTTGTGAAGTGGCTGGGACGAGAGGGTCACTGTGTTGTGGATGAGACAGAAAAGGGTTGGTATGTGACCTACATTGACAGAGACCCAGAGACCCTCAGGAGACAGGCAGCAGCTCAACGGCGTCAAAAAGCAGAGCGTGGACAGGAGGAGCGTATGCAAGATTTCATTCAACGTCAGATTGAACTTGGACGTGCTAAGGATCCTGTGGACAAGTTGCAAGGTGATGAGGCAGCAGCAGCACTCCAACGTGAAGATGGTGCCACTATCAGCTTGACTCTTAAAGCTGGCCCTGCACGACCTCGCCTCTCTGGCCTGGAGGGTGGCAATGCTTTGAAAATTGTTTCAGGAAAGCAAGCAGAAAAGGTCAAGAAGGACACAAAAAAGCGCACTGCTCTTGATGAAATTATGGAAGAAGAAATGAAAGGCAAGAAATCGCGTGAAGAGAGCACCACACTAGGAAAAGAAAAGTCAAATAGTTCTACTGAGGAAACAAGAGACCTTCCTTGGGTCATTGAGGATATCATAGTGAAGGTTGTAACAAAAGACCTTGGATCAAAATATTATAAACAAAAAGGGATAGTGAAAGAGGTAGTTGGAAAATATGCTGCCATTGTTCGACTCTTGGACTGCAATACAAAGCTAAAGTTGGACCAGACACACTTAGAAACTGTGATTCCATCAGTTGGGCGGGCGGTATTGGTGGTTGCTGGCCCTCGGCGTGGATCTCAAGCTATGCTCCACAGCATACAAGAAGAAAGTTTCAGTGCAACATTAGACTTTGAAGGCCAGTTAGTGCCTGGTATTCCATATGAGCAATTTAGCAAGTTGGTGCCATCCTAGGGAAAAGTAGGAGTGAGTGTTTAACTGCAGAAATTGTCTGCTCAATTATGAGCCTTGTTAATATGGATTGTCTTCAAAGGAAAACTAATGTACCAATTTATAGAAAAAATCAAGTACATGTACAAATAAGTCAAGCAATAGTTGAAGGAGTAAGAGCATTGATATATAATTAGATAAGGGCATGACAAACAAAGCATCGTAAAAATTTAGTACAAAATTTTTTTATACTTGTGCCCTTAACCTTCACTAGACAAATTCAACAAACACAAAGTGTGCAATTGTGCAAGTAGGTAAAATAAATGAAAGCAATGCACCAGAATCAGTTTTGCAGTAACATGGATTGCCTCTACTAGAATCTGATCTAAAATTCTGTGACCTACAATAACTTTGCTGAAATGTAAATTGGAATCAGTTGGACTTTTCTGTTTAGTGATGGTTGTCTACCTTTATAGCAAGCTAACATTCTTCTTAAAGAAGAGTAAACAAGGCAAGGTGTCTATATTAATTTGTTGATTCATTCCCTGTCATCTTTGTCACGTAGCCACTAGGGGGAGATAGGAAGATCTATTGCATAGCACACACAGCAACTGCTTTACCTTTGCTGCACCATGGTAGACTTTTCTTTCCCACATCTTAATCAATTATTGATAAGATCATATGCAGGAAAGCAGTGGTGGAAGTTCTCAAGGACATGTCATTTATATATTAAGAATGGTTTCTATCCTTCCTTACCATCATTGACCTCACATCAAATGCTCTCTTCTCACTGTCCATCCATCCCTTTCATGGATTTTCCCTTAGTCTTAAACCTCTTGCATATATTCTCTACTTAACCAAATCATTCCAATGCTCTTTGCTTCATTAGTTCAAAGTCCAACAACAGTTTATTAATTTCTTACTGTAAGCATGTTTCTTAACACATGCTTTCCAGAAACTATTTTCACACACACACACACACACACACACACACACACACACACTAACACCGGGTAGTGTAGTGGTTAGCACGCTCAACTCACAATCGAGAGGGCCCGAGTTCGAATCCCGGGAAGTGGCGAGGCAAATGGGCAAGCCTCTTAATGTGTAGCCCCAGTTCACCTAGCAGTAAATAGGTACGGGATGTAACTCGAGGGGTTGTGGCCTCGCTTTCCCGGTGTGTGTTGTGTGTTGATGTGGCCTCAGTCCTACCCGAAGATCGGTCTATGAGCTCTGAGCTCGTTCCATAATGGGGAAGACTGGCTGGGTGACCAGCAGGCAACCGAGGTGAATTACACACACACACACACACACACACACACACACACACACACACACACACACACACACACACACACACACAGATGTATTCAAGTGCAGTGTTAAAGAAAAATGTGTATGAGAAAAGTTAAAGTCTGCATTTAACATGGTCAAGATTGAATAGTTTAAGTACAGTAGAAAGCCAAGAGGCATTTTTATATGGAAAGGGACAGTAATTGTTGAATGAATTGTATTTGAGTGGCTTTTTTACATAACTGAATAGGGGAAAGATTGCTTTAATTCTTGTGGATGAAATGACAAAATGGGTAAATGTATTTGACAGGAAGTAATATAAATGCTGTAGGAAAAATGATTGTGACAAATTCAGTGACAACATTATAAATAAATAAATTGAAAAATTATTTTTTTATCTTTGAATATACATATACATGTGTGTGTGTGTGTGTGTGTGTGTGTGTGTGTGTTTACCTAGTTGTATATTACAGAGTTCGAGTAGGACTCATAGTGACCTGTCTCCATATTTACTTTTATCCAACTTTTCCTTAAATTCATGCACACTTTCTGCTGTTACAATCTCTTTACTCAATCTGCTCCAGATGTCCACCATCCTATGTGGAAAACTAAACTTTTTAGTGTTCCTTAAACACTGACTTTTCATGATCGTGAAGTGTCCTCTTATTCACCTTTCTCCATCTTCTGTCAGTGATACTAGGTCTTGTCTGTCTTTTCTATATGGTTTACTAACTTAATACATCATTCTCCCATTTCCTTCAGTTTTTATTCATAGGGAAGATCCTTTATATCTGGCATCATCTTTGTAGTGGTCCTTTGGATTCTTTTTAGTTTCCTAATGTCCCTCTGCTTGTATGGTAACCACATCACTGCTGCATATTCTAGTTTAGGTCTTATCATAGTGTTTATGATTTTTTTACCATACTCTTATCCATGTAATTGAACGCCACCTTGATATTTTTATTGCCTTATATGTTGAAGCAAACAACCCATTTATGTGTTTTTCTGGAGTCAGAGTCTCTTGTATAATGACTCCCAGCTCTTTCTCTTCTCTCTTTTTCATTATAGCCTCTTCTCCCATTTTGTATTCCCATGTAGGTCTTCTATTACTTCTACCCATTTCCATCACATGGCATTTCCTGGTATTAAATTTTAATTTCCACTTTGGCTCCATTCTCAGCTCTTGTCAGTGTATTTCTGCAATTCCATACAGTCCCCATTATTCCTTGTTACTTTCAAGAGTTTTGCATTGTCTGCAAACAAATTTATGTAGCTACTCAAACTCTCTTGTATATCATTAATATATACTTGGAACTTAATTGGTGCCAGCACTGAACCCTGTGATATGTCACTTGTAACTGTGCTCTAACTTGATGGGGTGTCTCTTATCATTGTCCTCATTTCCCTTTCTGTTAAATAGTCCGTCATATAATTTAAACTATTTCCCTGTATCCCTCCAATGTGTTCTATTTTCCATAGGAGTCTTCTATGTGGTACTCTGTTGAAAGTCTTTTTAATATCTAAATACACCATGTCAACGCATCCATCTCTCCCTTGTACCTCATCTATTACTCTTGTATAAAAGCTTAGTAAATTTGTTATGCATGATCTTTCTTTTCTAATACCAAATTGAGAGTTATTCATTATTTCATTTTCCTCTAGATATTCTTATCTATTTTTCTTTAATTACAATTTCATAATCTTTCCCACAACACACACTGATCTATAATTCAGGGACTTGGTCTTTATTCCTCTTGTATATCGGGACCATATTTGCTCTTTTCCATTCCCTTGGTACTTTTCTCTTTCATTAAAGAGCTGTTGATCACATCCCAAATTGGTTCCACTAGTTGTTCACTACATTGTCTCTATGTCCATCCTTACAATCCATCTGGCCCCATTGCCTTTCTTACATAATTTTTTTTAGTAATTAGCTAATTTTCTGTTTATGCACCACAATGTTTCTTAATCCTTCCTGCTTCGCTTGCTTGTTTGGTTCTATGAAATCTCCCTCTTCATTAAATACTGATTTAAAACTGAAGTTCAAAAGTTCACTCACTTCTTCCATTGTTTTATATATCATATTTCCCTTAACTAACTTAGTGATGGTCTCTATTTGTCATCATTCTATTTATATACTTATGAAAAAAACTTGGACTCCTCTTCACATCTCTTCACTACATCCCTTTCAAAAATTTTCCTCCTCCCTTCTTATTCAAATGCATTTATTTTGTGGCTCCTTATACTGCTTTTTTCTTCATTTTGCTGCTTCCTTATTTTTTTCCAAGTTGCATCCTTTCACTTAGCTTTTGCACATGTAGCATTTGTTTGCTCTCTCTTATTCTGTATTCAAGAACATATCTCCTTACCCCGTCATTGTACATGTCTAGGAATATTTCATATACCTCTCTTGGACTGTCTTGCCTTGCCTGGTTTCCTTCCAATCAATACTACCAAAATATATTTTTTAATCCTTCAAAATTTGTCTTGATGTGATCCAATCTTTTTTGTTTCTTTCATTACATTTCAAAATTTCCTTATTCTCTAATTCAATATCTAGAATCACTGATATGATATGGTATTTGATGGTTGGACAAGGCTCTGATTAATTTTTATTTGTGAATACCAGATCTAGCATGGTTCTTTCCCTCTATACCTTGTAAGTCCTTCTTTGACTCAACCCATTGGTCCATTGTGTTCACCATTGCCAGTTGTAACACTTTCCTCCATCATCCGAAGTAACTGTTTACATCCAATTCTTCCAAATTTACATGTCTGCAGTTGAGATCCCCAACAAGTAGCATTCTTCTGTCCTTTGTTAAGATACTGCCCAAGCAATTTAGCACTTCACTTTGCATTTCTTTATGTACACCAAGACATCATGTATTAGTCTTTGGTGGCAATGGCACATATGTTATGATAACTCTCTCTCTCTCTCTCTCTCTCTCTCTCTCTCTCTCTCTCTCTCTCTCTCTCTCTCTCTCTATATATATATATATATATATATATATATATATATATATATATAGATAGATAGATAGATAGATGGATAGACACACACACGCTGTGTGTCATCCAGCCGGCTCTGTCATACCGCACCTTCCTCCCCAGAAATAAGGCAGTCGTGTACCTACATGATCTATTCTCATCCCTCCATCTACCGACCTCTCTCTCGCCATTCAACTATGTCGACGACATAAGAAACCCTCTTCCACCTCGATGCCCAGGCTGGAAGATACCTTCAGTGGGTAACCTCTTATTCAAGTGTTCGCGGTAAAAGGTCGCCGACGCCGCAGACAAGATAGCCCTCTTCACCATAAACAACACCACTACCTCTAACCCTCTCCACCGCCAAGCGCCTAATCTCACACGTCTGTTGCGCACTCTGAAACAACATACTCGATAATGCCTTGCACATCACCTCCATGGGCCAGTACAGGGCAGACTCTTCCTCGCAGCCTTGGATACGGCAAGGGTCCCGTGTCTAAGATATCGCTACAGCCAGTCTCCGCAATCTGCATGGGCCACAATAACTCAACGCTCACGTGCTCCACCTGTGGTTGTCTCCTAGCCCCCTCTGCCTCTTGTTTAAGACAGTCCCAGAGACCACTGAACACTTCCTACTCCACTGCCCGCGTGTCCACTCCCCCAAACGCGGGATTGTGCTCCTAATTCTCGGCTCTGAACATTACAACACGGCACCTGCCCACTCACCTCGCGGCCACTTCATGCCAATCAGCTAACCTCCGCCTGTGCTTTCCTGAGGAAGACGAGTTAGCTACCACACCTGTGATAACCCCACAAGACTTTCCCAGGGCTCATAAGATCGCCAGATCTTCGCACCCTTAACAAATAGTCAAGTATCACAGGAAAGGGACAGAGAACAAGTAAGAATAGACATTGACAAGCTGGAAGAGTAAATGACAGTAAGAAGTATTAGACCATAACATGATGGAGAAGGAAATGAGACTACACACTCCTCCACGTGAAACATAACACACCCCTCCACGTGACACATGATATGGTATCCTTCCACGTGATATATGACAGACATCCACGTGTCACATAACACATCCTTGCACATGAAACGACATAGCCGTCAATGTGACATGACACATCCGTCCACGTGGCATACACCTCCACATGGCACATCCTTCCTCGTGATATATGACGTACCCTTCCACGTAGTACATTATACACATGAGACATGACACATCCCTCCACGTAACACATGACACTGCCTGGTAAATCTTGCCATTAGCACTCCTTAAATATTCTTAAGTACCCCCTTCCCTCTCAGCAAGCTTTGGGGCACATTAAGCAAAATTTTACCCCCAAAAAAGTCTGCAGACCCCCTTAGCCTAAACTATCTGGGGGGGGGGTTGTGCCCCCAGACCCCTCCTGGGGTCTTTATCCTAACCTATCCAAACCTAACCTAAGCATCTTCTAGCAGGCTGTGCACCCCCAGACCTCTTCCCTAGACAACAGACCCCCCTAAAGTCTTTACACTAACCTAACCAAACCTAACTTAAACATCTAGCAGGGGAGGCTGCAACCCCCAGACATCCCTCCTTGTGACTAATGACATAACCCTCCATGTGACATCTGACACAGCCTTCCATGTGATGCATGACATGTCTCACCCCTCTTCATGATGCATGACACAGCCCTTCATGTGACACATGTCATATTTACACCTCTATATATGACACCCCTCCACATGACATGTCTCACTCCTCTTCATGACACATGACACACTCCTCCATGTGAAACATGACACACACACATATTTAGTGTAGCTATGTGGGTGTTAAGGATGTATGGGACAACATGGTAAGTTAGGATTTAAGTAAGGATTTGGAAAAAGTGAGAGGACTCAACATAAATGTATAGAAACTATGTATGCTAATGGAGAATCATTCTGGCCCTCCATTTCAGGAAGTTACAGCAAATATCAGAGGTTACTGTATACATGTTTCATGGTTTTAAAATGTTTGAATAAATATTTGATTTTTGCAACTTTAACATTATCTCAATAAAATTACATGATTTGTTGTTTGTATCTTTATACTGTGCCTATTTTTTTTAAGCAAATGAAATATTGATTGATTCACAGTAACTACCAGACCAGTGGACCAGAAGCGAGCTACATCTAACTTTTCCTGAACCATAGAAGAGAATGGCGTCCTTGACCACAGTGGGAAACTCCAGCCCTGCACTGAGTTTCAGGATCCTGGCCGAATGTGGCAAGAGCAAGGCACGGACCAGCCTGATGACACTGCCACACCAAACTGTGGAGCTTCCAGCCTTCATGCCTGTTGGAACACAGGTAGGTTTTAACACTCTTGATATTCTTGCTAAGAATTCTATAGAAAACTGTATAAGCTAACAGAATCCCAAGTTGATAACACATAAGTTCCCTGGATAAAGGCAATTGAGATAAGAAGGCTGTAAGATTAACCAATAGGGGCAAACAGGAGGTGAACACTGCTTATCTGACATAATCATTGGCACACACTTTCTACTGGACGGACAGGTAGTTCTCTGTACAAGATTCTTTTAAACTATCTTATTGAGGACGAGAAAAGTAATACTACTGATTCATAGCAAATAAAACCTAAGAAAACTTTAAAAGCTTCAATGTTGTGACACCAGTAAGTCAACCAGTCAATTTGAGTATAGAATAGGGTTGTCAACTTGTCATATATGAGCTATTAAAATTCCGGACACCTTCACTAACACTTGATTATGGTTCTGATATGATACTGGAGAACATGTAAATTAATTAAAAGAAACTCAACTTATTTACCTTTGCATATGGCTGATAATCATGTGACTGTAAGTCATTAATGCCTTTATGTGCCAGTGAGACAAATGTTCCTGGTTTACACAGCAAACACTCAGCTTCCCACTCATCCCTGCCTTTTATGAAGCACGGGAATTTGTTCTGCATCTCTGCAGTGAATTTACACTTTCGTTTGGGCATCTTGACAAGAACAAGTGATAGTTGTAATGACAAGGTCACAAGGCAGCAAACAGTAATCCAAACTGACCCCTATCAGAGCTGGTTAAAGACTGGGGCACGACGTGAGGCGACGTTGGGAAGGCTGCGAGCACTGACTTCATACAGGACCCATACACGTCAGAGTCTTGACTGAAACCAAACCAAAGCAGCTACTACGTGGTGAATCCCTCTCTCTCTCTTTCCTATCATTTCAACCCAAGGAAATTTAATAAATGTGATTTTTTAACAGTTACTGATGGAAGGTGAAATTCTGAACATTTGAGTGATTTTCAAAAATCCCCCCCAGACGCAGATTTCGTTATCTGAATTCCAGACATATTCGGGAAAATCCGGACGTATGGCACCCATAGTATAGAACCGTTAATCATGGGGTCACATGATGTAGAATAAGTGTATCAGTTGATTTAAACTATATAAGAAATTAGTTATTCACCAGCCAACTATATTTAAGCCATTTGTTAGTTCCACTAATATTATAGTGATATTATAGATAATGCTTGTAGTAGACTATATATATATATATATATATATATATATATATATATATATATATATATATATATATATATATATATATATATATATATATATATATATATATATATATATATATATATATATATATATATATATATATATATATATATATATATATATATATATATATATATATATATATATATATATATATATATATATATATATATATATATATATATATATATATATATATATATATATATATATATATATATATATATATATATATATATATAATGAAATAAAACTATCTATCACAGGGTACCATGAAAGGACTTCTCCCCCAGCAAGTGAAGGATACAGGAGCTGGCCTTATTCTTGGCAACACTTATCACCTGGGAACCCAACCAGTGAGCATATCCTTTCCTACCACATGACCTGTCTCTTCCTCAGTATGTTTGTCTATTTACTTATAACTTTTTTTGTCCATCTATTTCTTTGGTCATCTGTTTCTCTGTTCATGTTTCTGTGTATACCATTCTGTTTCTATGTTTCTCTGTCTGACCCATCTGTATCACCATCAAATGAACTAGGAGTCAGTTGTAGTAGTTACTTCAATGCACTTGCTTTACAACTCATCTTTAGAAGTTTAAAACAAAGTTTGAATTATTAGATCACTAAAAATCTCTTCTTAGTGGTAGAAGAAGTAAGAGGACTGCACTTCTAACAAAGATCAAGTTACAAGCTAACCTCATCTCATTTGATAGAGTTAAACACACACATAGGCCAACTTCTTTGCTGTGGCTAAGTCACATTGCCTGACAGAGAAACAACTTAGGTGTATTTACTATCTAATGTTACTATGCTTACAAATACACTATGAAATTATAAAACACACACACTGAAAATTGCAATAAGGAAATACTTTCTTGTTATATTGTTGTGTTATTTAAAGTCAAATTTGGCTTATATTGATATATTAACCAGGATTTCACTGTTCTGATATCTATTTATTTATTTTTTTATGTAGACATAAATTTCATTATTTGCTTTGAAAATTAAACTGAAATGTTTGCTTTTATTGTATGATTACCAAGATTTTGTCACATTGTCCTTTATACTATAGGGAAACCAGTGATGAATTATATACACTGTTCTATTTGTTTTAATAAATCACCCCACAATTGAACATTCTCATTCTAAAATTCTGAGGTGTGGAACTAATGTATTGGCCTGAACATTTGATAAAGGAATGAGTACATTATACTAAACTAACTAGAATAAAAGTATCATATTAGAATTTGTAAAAATAAATTGATAAAATAATCTGGAAGGTTTCCAAAATGTGTGTAGATAATATGACAATTTGGATGACCATGAAAGAGAAGTGCTATGTATCTAAATTGTCTTTTTGGCATTTGAATTATAACATTTGTTGTAAAAAGTCTGATAAAGCCAGAATGGGATTAGATTCCTTGATATCTCATTTTAGAATGACATTTGACCCACTTTTTTTTTTTTTTTTTTTTTGTAATTGTTTATTTACCTGTTTGTTTGTTTAACACTTTCTTATAATACTTCTGTCTTGTATTTGGGTGATCAATTAGCCTGATGTATTGAGGCATTAATTACTTCATGCATGTATTCATATGTATAGATTTGTACTAGTGGTAGATTGCAAATATTCTAAAGAAAGTAATTCTCCCTCAGGGCAAGGAAAATCTCACACAGTTAGGAGGATTGCACAAATTCATGAATTGGGACCAAGCATTACTCACTGACTCTGGAGGCTTCCAAATGGTGTCTCTCCTAAAGCTGGCAGAGATCACAGAAGAGGGAGTGAAATTCCGCTCCCCTTATGATGGTATGTATTTCTTACCTGGAGTTGTAAGTCCATATATATATATATATATATATATATATATATATATATATATATATATATATATATATATATATATATATATATATATATATATCAACTAGATGAAGAGGATAAACAAGAGAGAGAGAGAGAGAGAGAGAGAGAGAGAGAGAGAGAGAGAGACTTGACACCAGAGTAGAGCATAGCAGTCTAGAGTGTTTGTAATGACTGGCATTCTTCTCATGGATCAGGCTCTGAGTGTTTGTTGACGCCCGAGGAGAGCATAGCCATCCAGAATGCCATTGGTGCTGACATCATGATGCAGTTGGATGATGTGGTCAATGTGGTGGAGAAAGACTACAAGCGCTTTGAAGTTGCCACTCACAGGTACAGTTCTATTACTGTCATGGTTGTGTGTGTGTATTTACCTAGTTGTAGTTTTACAGGGCCTAGGCTTTATGCTCGTGTGGTCCCATCTCCATATCTACACTTATCCAATCTTACTTTGAAAGTATGCACACTCGTTGCAGACACTACTTCTTCATTTAAACTGTTCCACGTCTTAATACATCTTTGCGGGAAACTATATTTTTTAACATTTTGGTCATTTTTGTCAACAATATATTTCTTCAAATAGTGTTCTGTTGTTACCATCAACTTGCTTGTAGGATGCGTGATGTGAGCAACTTGAATCACAGAGCTCCTCGGCGTCTTTCAGGAAACGTTTTATTTCCTCACGTTTCGCTCTTATTCCTCTAACAGTAGACTCACTAATGTTGAACAAGTTTCCAACGACAACAGGTCCCATTCCAACATCAAGCTTATCCAAACACTTCACCTTTCTCCTTCATGTTTAACAGTCTTTTCTTCTTACCCTGCCTCTCTGGCCTGCTTCCTTTTGCTGAAGTAGGTTTCTTCGAGCCACATGCTGCAGTGCCTCCTTTATTTCCTGACATCACAATTAATTAGCTTGCATATAAGAACTATCAAGATGCTGGTGGAAGAGGGCTAAGGACGCGTGCACACGTGTTCAGCTCAGTCAGCCAACTGCAGGAGTCTTGGGGCAGCATACGTGACGCCGCCCGGAAGTAAACGTGACCGATACTTGTCAAAGCAGCGCGAAACTCGGGGCGATACAGCGCCAAACTCGGGATGGTAAGAATTTAGGACTAAGCGCCAAACTCGAGGATCGCGAAACTCGGATAGCGCTAAACTCGGGAGGGTACTGTATATAGGACTTGCTAGTTCTTCCCTACATTCTTTATGCTCGTGTGGTCCCATCTCCATACCTACACTTATCCAATCTTACTTTGAAAGTATGCACACTCGTTGCAGACACTACTTCTTCATTTAAACTGTTCCACGTCTCAATACATCTTTGCGGGAAACTATGTTTTTTAACATTTCTCAGACATCTTCCTTTTCTCAGCTTTTTACTATGCGATCTTGTGCTTCGGATGTCATATTCTTCTCATAGGATCAGTTTCTCATTATCCACTTGGTCTATTCCGTTGATCAATTTATAAACTTGTATCAGGTCTCCTCTCTCCCTTCTTTGTTCCAGGGTTGGTAGATCCATAGCCTTTAGTCTCTCCTCATATGTCATCCCTTCAAATTCTGGAATCATTCTTGTAGCCATTTTTTGTAGTCTCTCCAATTTCCTTATGTGTTTCTTTTTATGAGGGGTCCACACTGCTCCTGCATATTCCAATCTGGGTCTTATTATAGTACTTATCAATTTCTTCATCATTTCTTTGTCCATGTAGTGAAATGCTATTCCAATATTCCTTAGCAAATTATATGTTTCTCTAAAAATTCTATCAATATGGCTTCCATCGTCACTCCTAAGTCCTTTTCCTTTTTAACTTTCTCCAGTTTTACTCCATCTCCCATCTTATAGATTCCCACAGGTCGTCTTTCACTCTTTCCCATTTCCATGACATGGCTTTTGTTCACATTGAATTGCATTTCCCACTTTTTACTCCATTCCCAGATCTTATTTATGTCTTCTTGCAGTATTTCACAATCCTCTTTTTGCTTTATAACTCTGCACAGTTTCGTATCATCTGCAAACAGATTTATGTAGCTGTTCACTCCTGGCATGTCGTTAATATAAATGAGGAAAAGTATTGGTGCCAATACTGACCCCTGTGGCACTCTGCTTTCTACTGCTCTCCACTTGGACTTCATATCTTTAACTACCGTCCTTATTTCTCTCCCTTCAAATAATTTTCTATCCATCTCAGTGTGCTTCCTTTTAAGCCACCCTTCTCTAACTTCCATAGTAATCTTGCATGTGGCACTTTGTCAAATGCCTTTTTTAAATCCAAATAAATATAGTCAACCCATCCCTCTCTCTCTCTTGTACTCTATCAACTATTCTAGAATAGAAACTCAATAAATTAGTTACACACGACCGTCTTTTTCTAAAACCAAATTGGCTATTTGATATTAATTTGTTGTCTTCAAGGAACTCGATCCATTGTTTCTTTATTATTCTTTCACACATCTTGCATATTACACTAGTTAGTGATACCGGTCTGTAATTTAAAGGTTCTTCCTTCCGCTCTTATATATGGGAACCACCTCAGCTCTTTTCCATTCTACTGGTACTGTTCCATTTTCTATTGAGCATTTTATGATGTACAGTACCCTCCCAAGTTTAGCGCTTGCTTTCTTCTGAAGATATAGCGCCAAACTCGAGAATCGCTAAACTCGGGGTATTGAAAACAATGTAAAAACGCTTATTCATTCTGGCCCGGGACGAAACTGATTTTTTTTCCTCCCCACTTTACTCCCTTATTTCAAAATACCGATAAATTGGTGGGTGTATTCAAGCTTGACATTGGCGATAATTTCTTGATCCAAGGGCTGTATAATAGAGGTTGTATTAGGGGGAAGGAACACGACTTCGCAGAAGTCGTGTTCCTTCAGAAACGTTGGATGCCCGGGTGCGTTGCCCAACAGCAGCATCAACTTGAAAGCCAGATTGTTGTTCTCGCAGTATTTCTTTCCTTCAGGTATGAAGTGGTTATCAAACCAATCCAAGCAGGTGACAGCTGTCATGTATCCTTTCTTGTTGCAGGTCCAGTGCACATTCAGATTTTTCATGTCCTTGTTACGATAAGGGTGAGGGCGGGCAGCGGTGTACAGAACAAGTGGCTTCATTTTACAGTCTCCAGTTGCATTGACTGTAAAAAGAACACTGAAGCGTTGCTTACTTTCCTTGTGCCCTCTGGGCTTCCTTTCTTTGGCGATTATGGTTGATTTTGGTTGTTGTTTCCAGTGAAACCCAGTTTCATCGGCGTTGAATATTTGACGGAGATCGTAACCGCCGTCCTCAGTCATCTGTTTCAAGACACCAATGAAACTTTCCACCTCTTCTGTAGATCGTCTGCTGCTTCACCCAGACATCGTGCCCTCTTGAACAGTGTCTTTTTAACCTTGAGAACCAGCCATTACTAGCAGAGAAAGGTGGAGGATTGTCAATGTTTAACTTACGTGCCACTGCAGCATATATTTCTCTTGCCTTCTGTCTTACCTTACCAGAAGATATGCACACATTTCGGTCATTTTTGTCAACAATATATTTCTTCAAATAGTGTTCTGTTGTTACCATCAACTTGCTTGTAGGATGCGTGATGTGAGCAACTTGAATCACAGAGCTCCCTCGAGCGTCTTTCAGGAAACGTTTTATTTCCTCACATTTCGCTCTTATTCCTCTAACAGTAGACTCACTAATGTTGAACAAGTTTCCAACGGCAACAGGTCCCATTCCAACATCAAGCTTATCCAACACTTCACCTTTCTCCTTCATGTTTAACAGTCTTTTCTTCTTACCCTGCCTCTCTGGCCTGCTTCCTTTTGCCGAAGTAGGTTTCTTGAGCCACATGCTGCAGTGCCTCCTTTATTTCCTGACATCACAATTAATTAGCTTGCATATAAGAACTATCAAGATGCTGGTGGAAGAGGGCTAAGGACGCGTGCACACGTGTTCAGCTCATTCAGCCAACTGCAGGAGTCTTGGGGCAGCATACGTGACGCCGCCCAGAAGTAAACGCGACCGATACTTGTCAAAGCAGCGCGAAACTCGGGGCGATACAGCGCCAAACTCGGGATGGTAAGAATTTAGGACTAAGCACCAAACTCGAGGATCGCGAAACTCGGATAGCGCTAAACTCGGGAGGGTACTGTATATAGGACTTGCTAGTTCTTCCCTACATTCTTTCAGTATTCTGCCTGAGACTTCATCTGGTCCCATTGCCTTCTCTTCATCCAGTTCCTTCATTAACTCTTTTATTTCAAGCTTGGTTACTTTAATCTCTTTCATATAGATTCTCTCTATTACCCTGTGGCCTTTCAAATTTGGATTCCTTAGTAAAGACCTCCTGGAATTTATTATTTAATAGTTCTGCCATACTTTTTGGGTCTTCCACCATCCCATTCTCTCCTTTTAACCTTTCTATTGTTTCTCTTTGCCTAATTTTTCCATTTATGAATCTATAGAACAATTTTGGTTGCTCCTTACATTTTTCGACAATGTCCTTTTCGAAGTTCTTTTCCTCTTCCTTCCTCACCTTAACATATTCATTTCTTGCTGCCTTGAAGTTTTCCTTATTTGCTGGATTTCTATTTCTCCTCCACCTTTTCCATGCTCCATCTCTTTTCTCCTTTGCCCTAGCATACCTTGCATTAAACCAATCTTTCTTTCCTTCTTCTTTAGGTCTATATTTTGGGACATATTCCCTGACTCCTGTTTTGTATATTTCCAAAAATAAGTTATATTTCTCTTGCATCGTCTCTGAGTTTTCCATCTCCTCCCAGTTTACGTTTTTAAAATAGTTCTTGAGATTCTCAATATCAGCCTTTCTGTAATTTAATCGGTCTCCTTTGTATGAATCGTCTCTATCTTCCTTTCCCTCTTCTATATCTATTTCTAATATTACATGGTCACTCTTTCCCAATGGGCACTTATATCTTATATCATCATTCATTTGTATACCCCTTGTAAAAACTAGGTCCAATCTCGCCGGCTCGTCGTTTCCTCTGAATCTTGTGCATTCCTTTACTCACTGGTTCATCATATTGTCTATCATTAGGTTCAAGAATCTTTCTCCCCAGGCTTCTTCCCCCATACCACTTTCATAATTTTCACAGTCCACTTCTTTACAGTTGAAATCTCCTACTAATATAACTTTTTTTCATTTCTTTAACAACTCCTTATTGTGTCATCTATCATGTCTTTATATTCTTGATTGATCCATGAATTTGTTTTTGGTGGCACATATGTTACAATGATTGTTAACTCTTTTTTATTAATATGCATCTTAATATACAATACTTCTGCTTTTCCTTCCCCACATTCCACTTGGTTTATCACTATCTCTTTCCTTAACATAATCATGACTCCTCCTCCTCCTTTACCCACTCTGTCTCTTCTCCATACATTATACCTATTATCCAAGTCTATTTTGATTGCCTTATTTAGTTTTGTTTCAGCCAGGCATACAATATCTGGATTTTCTTTATTTATGTAATCTCTTAATTCTAGTTTACTTGATAAAACCCCGTCTATGTTCGTATACATCATTTTTAGTCTTTTGCCTTTATCATTTTAGTTAAACTTGTTCCACTTTTTCTCTTCCTTCTCGTTTATATACCATTTCCTTATCCTGTCTCCTAGAATTCTCCAAAAAATGCCTTTTTTCCTCTTCTGACCTTTCATTATTCTTTTTCCTTACTGCTGCTGCCAGTTCATTGTATCTCTTCCTTTCTTCCTCATTTCTATTCTTCTTTATATAGATATCCTTGCAGCCTTCTGTTTCTCTAAGTTTTGTTGTTCTATATAATATTTCTTCTGTTGCTGATTTTAGTAGTATTTTAAGTATTTTATTTTTTTTGGTCTCGTTTTCCTTCTTGATATGGTCCCATTCTGTTTCCCATTCTGTTTATTTCTTCTACTTTCTTCAAGTTCTGCCTATCTTCGTCGTTTAGATTCTTCAGTAGGTCTTTGACTGATTTCATTTCTTCTTTTTCTCTTCTTGGTCTATATTTTATATTTTTTTCTTTTATTCCAAATATGACTACACTCTTCTTTTTTTCTGCAAATTCTCTAACTAGATTTTCTTTTGTCTTGAGGACTCCTATCATTTTGTTTGTCATATTTTCTTCTTTTTCTTTAAGTTGTTCTTGAATCACCTGAAAATCAGCCTTATCTTTCTTATCTTGGACTCTCCATGCTTGTACTTCTTTTTTAATCACATTCTGTACTCTTTCCTCTTCCTTGTTTACTAGATCTTTCAGCTTCTCTTTTTCTTTCTCGGCTTTACCGAGTCCTTCTTCCATCTGCTTTTTGTAGTTAGCTACTTCCTTTTTTAGTTCTTCGTTTTCCGCTCTTAGCCTAGCTTCGTTTTCTTCCACTTTTTTTATCCTTTCTCTCAGTTTTATAAACTCTTTTTCCTGTTCTTCATTCTCTTTCATTTCCATATTCTCCTTTATCAATTTATCTAGTTTATCTTCAATATTTAACACTCTCTTAAGTAGTGAAGTATTCGTCGTATCAAAGCCTTCGAATACGCACTCTCCCTCACCAGCATAGTCATCATCAGCTTTCATTCCTTCTCTAGTCTCATATCTGCATTTTGATGGAATCTCTTTTTCACTCATCATTCCTTAATAATTGATTTCATGAAAAAAAATGAGTCCACACTAGCTGCCCAGGCCACTGTAAATACTGTACAACAGGTATGTAGTGAAGATCAGCTGATTGTCGGAACGGCACCAGTGCGTCCTTGCTCGACCGCGTCTCATGTGTGTGTGTGTGTGTGTGTGTGTGTGTGTGTTATTCACTCAGTTGAGCCTCTGTTTAACTCCAAGCTCTTTCTCCAAGCACTTTGTTTCAAAAGTATAATTCTTGAAATGATCCTCAATATCACGAGCCCGTACGTGCTGCAGTGCACAAGCCTGTAAACACAAACATGTGTGTGTCTGTGTGTGTGTGTGTGTGTGTGTGTGTGTGTGTGTGTGTGTGTGTGTGTGTGTGTGTGTGTGTATATATATATATATATATATATATATATATATATATATATATATATATATATATATATATATATATATATATATATATAAAAGATTATATTGTATTATATAAGTGTCCTTCATTGCTCAGTCAGAAACTGAATCTTGGTTTTCTCACATTCATATGTGCCTCTTATTCCAGCTTTTCATGTTTCAAAACATTGAACATTATAATAAATTGTCAGACAACTGCTCTCTACATTATTGATTTCTTCAGTTTTTACCTTTTATTAACATTGTAATTACTTGCAGAACAACCCGTTGGCTGGACCGCTGCATAGCTGCTAACAAGAATCGCACCACCCAAAACTTGTTTCCCATTGTTCAGGGAGGACTTTTCCCAGACTTAAGAGAGATCTCCCTGCAGCAGCTCATTGCCAGGGATGCCCCAGGATATGCCATTGGAGGTCTCAGGTGAGGGACTATTAATGTACATTTATATACAATGGACCTATGTTCACAATTTTTTTTCATTTGCATATGAGAAATTCAGAAACACTTAATCTGTGTGAGATTGATTTTTGTGTGCACATATGGATAGTTTTGCCTTTCAGCAGTATTTCATCTAGCACCATTAATACAGGCTAAAAAGTGCCATCTTTTTAACCCCTTCAGTACCGGATGTGTGTTTTGTGACACGTGCGTGTCACGGCTGAGTTCACGCTCCAGGAACCGAGGGTGCTCCCCGTGACACGTACATGCCACGGTTATAAGCTGTGTGTATTGAGGGCTCTCAAGGCCTCAGTTTCTGGGTTATTTCTACCCCACGTGGTGGCAAGTGTCTGTGTTTACAAACATAAGGCTGCAGCCATTCGTGGGACGGTTTGAAACTTCATAAACTTTGACCAATGAGTTATTGTCATTGCTGTGACGTAATTTGTGAAGACCAATCATCATATTATATTTTTTTTATACATCATATTTTCTGACCTACGTATGGCAACACATGCTTGTCGAGTGCCGCAATGCGATATTCTCTAGCTTGTGTTCAGTGCTGCCCGAAGTTTTTTGTGGTAGCACGCGCGGATTTACTTCGCAATTATGGATATCTCTACAACTGATAGTGAAGATGAATATGATGGTGGAACAAAAAGGGAATTTGAGGGGTCTGATGTATCAATGGAAGGTGATGATACTTTGTTTGATCCTGAAGCTATCAGTGATGTAGAGAGTGATGCTAGCAGCGGCGACGAGAGTATTGAGACGTTGTCCACCAGCAGTGGCCTGTCATGCAGCCCTCCTGCCGTACCCCCCACAGCTGCTGGTAGACAAACAGATTTCACACTTCTTTCAGACCCATTCTCTGACACCAGACCTAACCCTCTACCTACAAGTAACACTGATTTTCCTGATGTACATCCTAGTATTATTCTACATCATGAAGCTAGTGCTATGAGTGATCTAGACTGTTTTCAGTTATTCATGGGGAAAGATGTGATTGCTGCTCTGTGTCTCTGGACCAACACATGTGCTGCATATTTTTTTTTACTCAAATGACATGTTGTGGGGTTTCTCTGATAGAAAACATAAAAATAAATAATATAGTGTGAACAGGGTGTTTGTGAGAAGCTGAAGACTACCGCACGGACGATGCGGAGGAGTGCGTGGGCAGTCGGTTCGGCAGCAAACCGCCTTGTTTACATAAGGTTGACGGGTCGGTAACGAAGGGGTTAATGTATGAGGGGAAATCTGGCCAGGGGCAACAAAAGTTATAAAGCAAAAGACCAATCCTATGTTTACCAATTGCTTTGAGTTAGTAACACTTTTTGGCCTTTGAATCTGTGGCCCACTTCTCTTTCAGACATACAGTGTACAAATATTCATTGTCCCATCATGGATTTGTTTATTTTGTTTATTTATTTATCTATCTTTCTCTTTCTTTAATTATTTATTTATTTTCTTATTTTCACTGCAACTGATCAATTCTTAAACATTGGAACACCATAAAGCAGAATCAATGTTGAAATCCAGTTCATGACTCAAGAAATTGTATGGACATCTCTGCAAAGAATCCAGCACAAGATTTGTAAGCACTATTGATGTGTCAGTAAATAAATGGAAGTCTTAGGGAAGGAAAGAAAAGTTTTATTGCTCTCTTAGTTTTTATGTTAATCACTGTGACACACACACACACACACACACACACACACACACACACTCTCTCTCTCTCTCTCTCTCTCTCTCTCTCTCTCTCTCTCTCTCTCTCTCTCTCTCTCTCTCTCTCTCTCTCTCTCTCTCTCTCTCTCTCTCTCTCTCTCTCTCTCTCTCTCTCTCTATATATATATATATATATATATATATATATATATATATATATATATATATATATATATATATATATATATATATACGACTCCAGTGGTGGTGAGGATAAGGACAAGTTCTGGCCAGTGGTGTTGCAATGCACGGAGCAGCTGCCGCACCACAAGCCCCGTTACTGCATGGGTGTGGGTATGGCCGTGGACTTGGTGGTGTGCTGTGCCCTTGGAGTGGACATGTTTGATTGTGTCTTCCCAACCAGAACTGCTGTAAGTGGAGGCATTATTCTATTCATTTATACAAACTAAGAAAACAAATAGTATTTTTGCCAACCTGGCTATAGGGTTGATTACATTGAATAAAATACATATTGCCCAGTAAGGAAAGTCATGTACTCATAGAAATGAAAGATTAAGTCATTCTAAGTTGGAAGTATTGTATGGTCAGATACTTTTAATGACATGGTTTAGAAGTTACAGGACATTGAAATATAAACACAAAGTTTTCAGCTAATTGCAGTTGCCATATAAGATTTTTTTTTTCTTTTTTTTTTATATGTTAAGGCCTATAGTGCCTGTAGGTTTGTTATGTTATAAATGTTAATTTCTACAGTGATACACCACATTCTTGAATTTTATTGTATCTTTGTTTTAAAAAATTCTTGATTAATCACATCAACATTCTGAGGAAATTAATATCAGAAAGTGAAAAAATAATAATAATGATGCTCTAAAGATGCATCACCCACCATTGCAGCCTTTCTCCCTCTCTTCCTCTGCTAAATCCCTGCTCATTCATACTTAAAGGTTCCATCAATTCTAAACCATGATGTTAAAACAATTTGACCATAAAATATTTCCAACTTGGATTGACTTGATCTTTAATTTGTGTGAGTGAGTCATGGGCATTTTGTATTTTTAATTATGGTAACAGAAAATACTCATGTTTTCTTATTGTTCTTTTTTGTTGTTGTTATTATTATTATTATTATTATTATTATTATTATTATTATTATCATCATCATTGTTGTTATTATTATATATTTATTTATTTTTCTGTGTCTTTCTTTTATATTATGTGTTATTTGATTTATTTATATATTATCATAATTTCCTAGGTCTAAGCAGACTTTGATTGGCTAGTCCACTT
This sequence comes from Portunus trituberculatus, assembly GCF_017591435.1. NCBI lineage: Eukaryota > Metazoa > Arthropoda > Malacostraca > Decapoda > Portunidae > Portunus > Portunus trituberculatus. The sequence continues at coordinate 31,117,336 of NC_059300.1, forward strand.
TAATGACTTAAAAAATTACTTTTAAGTCTAGACTAGACTGATGTCCTTCATTATAATGGAATCTGGTATTCACTGAAGGCCAGGTTATGGCTTTGTGGAAGATTTCTTCTCTATTGTTCTATTATTTGATATATTTAATGTATTAATCAACGGTTCTTTTTGGTAGCGTTAACCATCAGGATCTGCATACGTACATATTTTTTTTGCCATTGTATCTTCCTTCTATTGTCAACAACATTATGTTTGCAGAGATTTGGGTGTGCTCTGGTTGACTATGGCCAAATCAATCTCAAGAACAAAGAGTTCTCAGGTGACCTGAGACCCATAGATGAAGCCTGTGACTGTTCAACCTGCAAGTCTTACAGCCGGGCTTATATCAACACCATAGTAACCAGGGAACCTGTGGCTTGTCACTTACTGTCAGTGCACAATATTGCATACCAGGTGTGTATGCATGTATGTCTATGTATTTGCATTTATTTGTCATCTGTATCTATATGATGCCTTGTTCCCTCTAGAAATGATCCTGAAAACGATGACTATGGCATGAGAACCTCCATCTTTCCTGATCCATTTTTCTTTTTACATTCCTTTAGCTGTGTGTGTGTGTGTATGTGTGTGTGTGTGTGTGTGTGTGTGTGTGTGTGTGTGTGTGTGTGTGTGTGTGTGTGTGTGTGTGTGTGTGTGTGTGTGTGTGTGTGTGTGTGTGTGTGTGTGTGTGTGTGTGTGTGTGTATTTACCTAGTTGTAGTTTTACAGGGCCTGGGCTTTATGCTCGTGTGGCCCCGTCTCCATATCTACACTTATCCAATCTTACTTTAAAAGTGTGCACACTCGTTGCAGACACTACTTCTTCATCTAAACTGTTCCACGTCTCAATACATCTCTGCGGGAAACTATATTTTTTAATATCTCTCAGACATCTTCCTTTTCTCAGCTTTTTACTATGCGATCTTGTGCTTCGGATGTCATATTCTTCTCTCAGGATCAGTTTCTCATTATCCACTTGGTCCATTCCATTGATCAATTTATAAACTTGTATCAGGTCTCCTCTCTCCCTTCTTTGTGTGTGTGTGTGTGTGTGTGTGTGTGTGTTGGTTGCCCAGTTCAGTCATACTGTAAGGAAGTTGTAATAGATAAGTAGATAGATGTTTAGGTATTGATGGTAATTTATTTTTTGTATGATTTTGTAGCTTTGTAAATTAGTACTTAGAAAAATTATATTACTGATTCACTTTTACTAGTATTTTTGCTCCCATTTCCCAGATGAGACTGATGCGGCAGATTCGAGAGAGCATCAAGAATGGCCAGTTTGAGGAGTTTGTGAGGGAATTTGTAGAGAAGTACTACAAGGGACAAGAGTGTCCAAAGTGGGTTACTGATGCCTTGGCTGCTGTCAACATCCACCTTCACCACAAAAAATAAGTAATGTGTGTGTGTGTGTGTGTGTGTGTGTGTGTGTGTGTGTGTGTTTACCTAGTTGTATTTTACAGGGTTTTAGCAGGGCTCATAATGTCCTGTCTCCATATCTCCATTTATCTAGTTTTTCTTTAAAGTTATACACACTATGTGCTGTAACAATTCCATTATCCAATGCATTCCATTTTTCCACCGTTCTGTGTGGAAAACTGTATTTTCCAATATCCTTCACACACTGCCTTATCCTGATCTTCTTTTCATGTCCTCTTGTCCTTCCATCTTCTTCCGTCAACAGCACCAGGTCTTTTTTGTCTATTTGTTATTAGGTCCCCCCGTTCTCTTCTATCTTGTAAGGTTGGCAGTCCCATTTCTTTCAGTCATTCTTCTTATGTGAGATCCTTTGATTCCGGCACCATCTTAGTAGCAGTCTTCTGTATCCTTTCCAATTTTCTTATCCTTTTTAGAGCTCGGAGACCATACCACTGCTGCATATTCCAGCCTTGGGCATATCATGCTTGTGTGTATGTGTGCGTGTGTGTGTGTCCTCTGCATAGGATTTAGACTAAGCAAATTTTTTCTCCTTTCAATATTGGCTTTCAAGAGAATGGAACAAGGTGATTAGGGATCTCCTCCCTGTACTCCTGTTTCCTTGTCGTGGCTATGTCTAATTAGCTTTTATTTAATGAATTCATATCAAGTGACACTGTTGGACCTTTACTAATTTGTTTCTGAATAGAAAAAATAAATAAATAATCCAGGAAGCAAGATTCAAATCATTTGCCATTTTGTCAGAGTGCATGGCATCATTGGTGTCACTATCCCAACAAGTTGTCTGTCCACATCTATTTCAGTTTCTGTGGTTGGGAAAGGTGCTGTCTTTACTGTCAAAAGTACAGTAGAGGAGCTCAGTGAAACTTACCCAAAGAAAGTGATTGAAAAAATGAACAATTATTATGATGGATGGTAGACCGATTATGAAAATAGCATGAACCTTCTTTGCAGCATTTCTGATGAAATGATAGTTTGATTCTTTGTTAAACATTATAATATTCCTTAAAGTTTGCTTTTCTTATGCATGATCCCCTTCAGATACTGAAAATCTTTGCCAGAGGAGACAGAAAATTACTGGAGATGTTTTTTGCCAATGTGCCAGAATTCATAAAGTGAGTTGGATCTTGAGAGATTTTGACAGTTTCTACTAATGAAGGAGTTTTGATTAGTTGGAGAACTGATTGAACATGATTCTGGGTAGAAATATAAACCACATGAGATTCAGGTGATGGAAGGCTTAAGAACCTTCTTGGCCACCTCTCAATCATGTATAGTACAAGAACAGGCTGTGTAAACTAAGGTTTGGAAGGTATAGGTTGCTCTTGAATGTGGAGGATAGCAAAATTAAAGGCTTGTCAGCAGGATGGTCAGTGAAGGGAGAGGAAAGCCAAAACTGGTGGTGAACATGAAAGTCTCCAGGAATGGTGATCTCCACAAAAGGAAAGAGTCAATGTGCTCCACCTTAGAAGTTATTTAGTAAAAATTTCTTATACTCACAAGAGTTAGGTGAGAGATATACAGCACACAGATAAATTCAGTTTGTGAGTGACACTGTAATCGTAGCCAGGTATCACATTAAATTTAGTTAAGAGTGTGGGTATGAGAGCAGGTTAAACCATGAATGTGAGAACACTGCGTCTTTGTGTGAGTCTTGTAATATATTTTGCTTTCCTTATCTTTCTTCCAATATCGTGTAATTTTTTCCTGGTTTGCATATTGTTTTTTTTTATTCTGAAGTACATTTTCCTTGTGTCATTGATGTTATTCTTAGGTAGGCTTCATAATTCCTCAATTATTAGCAAGCTCTTGCAGTAACATTCTATAGCCTTTCAGGATTGTCAGGTTTGGTAATATTTTGTTTCCACACGATCTGCAGAAAAAATCCAAAAGATGAGACCAACACATCAGATGAGGTTTGGAATGATGAGGATGATGAACCTATGGACGAGAGAAGACAAGGAATGGCAACAAGAGTAGAGGGAGTGACTGGTCTTCAGTCTGGCTTTGAGCATCTAAATTTGACAGGTTACCGAGAAGCTATATTAGGAGACTTTGAACAGTCAGAAGAGCTTGGCAGATGCAATGGATTTCAGTCAGGGTTTGTTGCTGATCCTAAAATTAATCCCAGCCTGGCACTGGCACGCATGGAGGGTCAACTTATGGCACTCTCTCATAAAACAAGCCAGAGAGAGGAAGAGGCTCAGGTTTGTACTTTCATGGACTCTTATTAGTTTAGTAAGGTTATATTTTCATAAATCAGTGGTATTTTATTGATACAGAATATTAATTGTAATGTAATTATGATTGTTCTTGAAACTCATCACTGGAAGGACGAATAAATATTTGCATGCATTTAATTCTGTTTACAGTGGATACTTCTTTTCCAGAAAATTATCAGATAATTGCACGATTCAATGCCATAAATCAAACAGTTTGCAAACTATTTGGAAACTTTCTCAACAGTTTGCAAACATTGTTTGTAATTCTTTGTGTAGACAGCCTTAGATCTAAAAGAGGACCTTATCTTCCCATTATTGTGCTTAAGGGTTTCTTTCATGTTTGTCGGGATGGAATATCACACTATCGTGAATATAAACTTGTCAGTAAACCCAGAGTTTCTACTGACCCACAGTTTCTGTCATCTTTCATGTTGTAATGAATATCAGTTTGTACATCTGTGATATTACCTTTCCTCTCTCATATTTTTACTACAATCTGTGTCATTATAGTTGTGTTTTGCCATTGCTCTACAATGCTATCAGTATCTTCTCCATTATTCTGTCATCCTGTGTTGATTGAGCTTTATTCATTTTCATAATAGATTTCCACTACTATTTGCTTCTAGGTGTTTGCCTGTATTAACATGAAAAAAATTGTAATGGGCATAATATTTTGGGATATTCGTGCTATAGCCTTCCTTGCACATTACCTTTGAGGGATTAGGCATCAAATATTATGAAGGGTCAGTTTGTTTAATTTTAAGCATCAAACTCTTGAATATAAAAATTACCATTTTTTGTCTTTACCACTAGGCAGCAGAAATGGAGCAGGTGTTAAAGCAGGTGAAGACTCTGGCAGATCTTTGCTACAGCACTCCCTTAACTCCAGTAAAGCAGCCATCAGCATTATCTCCCCACCAGCAGCCATGCCAAGGCAAGGTTGATAGTAACACTCTCAGGAAACTTCAAGACAGAATTGATCAACTTTACAGTGCTTGTGGCTGGACAGTCCCTGACTTGCCATAACTTGTTTTATTTTATTTTCACTTCTATGGTTGAATAATGAAAATAAAAAGAGACAAATTTTGATACTTTGATCACCAGAGTGTATTGTGTTTGAGCGTACATGTGTCCCACCCACCCAAACCTGTGCACACACACACCTGGAAACTTATACACACATCAGCATTTAGATCTTTAGAAATAAACAAAGCATGATTTAAAGACAGCCTTACATTACATGTTGATGGAGTACAGATGCAGCACTCCACCACCACTACCTGCTGTCTCCTTTACCAGGGTCATAGCGGCTTGCCTTCCTCGCCACTGGCACCTCACTGACCTCTGGTGACGTTACTGTAATAAAAATGCAGGATATTAGATATAAAAATTTGAGAGTGTGTGTGTGTGTGTGTGTGTGTGTGTTGTGTGTGTGTTTTTGTTTGTTTGTTTGTTTGTCCAGATCCTCCTCACAAAGGTGAGTATTATCCCCTCAAGGGCCGGGTATCACAGTGGCGAGCTGCTCCTTGTTGCCTGGTAACGCATTAGTAATAAAGACAGTCTAGACCAAAGGGCACAGCAAGACAAGTTATTTTGACCTCCAATATCGAAAAGAAATTACTTATACCTGCAAGAGAAAAAAAAAAAAACTACAAGAAAAAAATTACTTTAGCCTGAAAGAGGGACATTAGTTTGACCTGAAAGGAGGACATTAGTTTAACCTGAAAGGACATTAGTTTGACCTGACAGGACATTAGTTCGACCTGAAAGAAGGACATTAGTTTGACCTGAAAGAAGGACATTAGTTAGTTTGACCTGAAAAAAGGACATTAGTTAGTTTGACCTGAAAGAAGGACATTAGTTTGACCTGAAAGAAGGACATTAGTTTGACCTGAAAGAAGGACATTAGTTCGACCTGAAAGAAAGACATTAGTTCGACCTGAAAGAAGGACATTAGTTCGACCTGAAAGGACATTAGTTCAACCTGAAAGAAGGACATTAGATTAACCTGAAAGAAGGACATTAGATTAACCTGAAAGAAGGACATTAGTCTAACCTGAAAGAAGGACATTAGTCTAACCTGAAAGAAGGACATTAGTCTAACCTGAAAGAAGGACATTAGTCTAACCTGAAAGAAGGACATTAGTCTAACCTGAAAGGACATTAGTTCGACCTGAAAGGACATTAGTTTAACCTGAAAGAAGGACATTAGTCTAACCTGAAAGAAGGACATTAGTCTAACCTGAAAGGACATTAGTTTAACCTGAAAGGACATTAGTTTAACCTGAAAGAAGGACATTAGTTTAATATGAAAGAAGGACATTAATTCGACATTAGTCCGCAAATCATGTCCCGCGGGCCGCGCGTCTCTGCGTGCTGTGGCATTGCCTCGGACGGTGTTCGAATGTATCGCTGCTGCTTCAGCTAACACTCTTGTTTCACATCCTCATGTTTGCACCGCGGCATAAGATCATATTAAGTTCCATACCACTGTCATACATCCATGTGCCAAGAAAAGGCGGGAGGAATGTTAAGAAAAGAATATCATACTGTGCTCCATTTCTCTCAGTATACTCGTTTCGGATGCAGTACATGGAACTATCGGCCAGTAACTGCTGGTTATCCTCACGCCACTCCTCCCCCTCCATCCCTCCCCGCCGCATTCCTCCTGCCGCTAAGTTTTCCTTCATCACCTGATTGACACTCGTTCTCTACTTTTTAACACACACCGGCCTCCTTCACTTGGTCGTCTGTTGATCACTTCCATCACTCATCTTTCCTTCAGCTGCTTTCATCGCGTCCACGACCTCTTTTTAACTGTCTCTTCGTCTTCAGTGCCATTTCTCTCCATGGTCTTCAGTTTTAAGCTCATCTCCAGAAATTCGCCACCCTTCTCACCTACTCATCACACTCTCCTTGCACATCTTCAGTGGCTTTCCAAAATTCCCCAGGGGCCCCAAACAAAATAAATGTATGACTTCCTCAGTGACAAGTTAGAAACAGGTTAGGGAAGGGGCGAGTTTGACTTCTTATGACTCAGCGTATTTCAGACAGCGAAATTAATTTGAGGTCTACACCTTGCTACGGCACAGGTGCGTGCAGTGACTGATTGTGTCAAATCGGTTAGAACTCGCGGGGCTCTTGCATTTCTGGTAAGTAGAGGGCCCAAGCAAATGTTTGAATTACCTGACTGTAATAGGAACTCCTCTGCACACCTTGCAATCATTGACAGCTATCTTACTATGATAAATACAAGAAAGATGTCTTGAAAAATACAAGAGCAGAGGATAGGTAGGTGATGGACGGTAGCCCAGCCGTAGATAAGAAAAGAAAACCGGGCGAAAACCACGAGAGAGAGAGAGAGAGAGAGAGAGAGAGAGAGACTGATGGCTTAATTGTTGCAAAAAACACAACAAAAGAGGATGTCGGAGCTTGCAGGTTTTTCCCAAAACATGGAACAAACTTATGAAAGCGTTAGGTTTTTGAGGAAAATGACATTGTGCTTTAAGAACCAAAATGTATAAACACACACAGTTGAATTAAAATTCACACACACACACACACACACACACACACACACACACATAAATTCTATTGCATTTATATAGAAATGCGGGTACATCCCTTCACAGCCAGGGTGAGATCAATAATTGGTGTACACATACATACACATACTGTACACACATATATATGCATACATACATATACATACACATGCATGTACGTACGTACATATTTGCACACACACACACACACACACACACACAGAGAGAGAGAGAGAGAGAGAGAGATGGGGGTGGGTGGTGAGGAAGGGAGGAGAGGCAGCAAGAGGTGGTGGTGACTCTTGAAGCGAGGATATCAGTGACGTTAGGTTCTTATACGATAATTTTTCCATTACAAGGTTTGGCGTCACCGTAAGCTAGGATGTCCACGCTTTATATCGCTTGATTAATTGGTCCTCCTTCCCTTCAGTATTGTGTTTTGGTCCTTCCACTGTCTGCAGAAGGAAAGAGATGAGCACAACACAGGGAACATATCTATACACCTAAGATACTACGTACTGTACGTTTCCTCCACGCCTGTACCAGGAAATTTATCTTTCATTGAACTTACTACACTATCCTCTCTTTTGTTCTCTCCTCCCCTTGATAAAGACCCCGAGTGGCGTGAGGACTCCACCATCCTCCTCTTCAAATCTCTTATTTCACTCATCTTCTATATTGCTATTATGGAGCCTATCAACCTGTCCCTCTCTCTCTCTCTTCCTCATATCTAACGCACTCAACCTGGAAATTCTCTACAGTTTCCCTCTCCCTTCTACAACTATTATCTCAATTCCTTCAGGTAGAGGGTACTCTTTGGCAGCAACTCTCGCAGCTAATGGTTTACAGCAGTGGCTCCCAAAATTTTCCTGAGCGAGTATCACTTGGAGGTCTTCATACAGTCCCCACGTAACATCTGGTTCCAGAAAAAGGTGAATTCCAGCAAATATCAATTCACTCACACGTTGGCTCGGTCGCTATAACACACAAATTAACTACCTAACCTCCTCTCTTATTGTATACATTGCTACAACAATAAAGTTATCAATCACAAGGAACACAACTCAATTTAATACGGTGAATGCATCTGTTTCTTTTCCACCAGCTGATCGATTATCTTGCGTAAGGCAATATATATATATATATATATATATATATATATATATATATATATATATATATATATATATATATATATATATATATATATATATATATATATATATATATATATATATTCTGAGAAATGAATAAATTTGATTGAACTGAAAATCGCAAATGATCCTGAAAGTGCTCATGTAGTACAGTACTGTACATACCCCATGCCCTGGAAGGCCTTGATTGATTGATACATTTATTGTTGAATTAATAAATAATTACAACAAAGGAGGAGGATGGGCCTTGCCACCCAACCCCTGGGCAAAGACTTAAGGTTATAGTATCACAAAAATAACTCTGGACAGTATACACAAAAAGAATACAAGTATTTCAATAAATAAATACACATATTGCACACCTTATTGCCTAAAACATCCTACAGTCTGGAAGCAAACTGAGGATATTCCCTGAGTATATCCCTGAGGGTGGCAGAGTCTAGTGATGGTCAATGAGGCTGTACAAGCCATGCTGACCTTGTGGCCTAAATTTAGCAATGAGAGGACATTCCATGATATAGTGACGCAGAGTGTGTCCCCTTGGTGCAGCACACAGCACACAGCACACACCAGGAGAAGCACTGACTTCCCAAAAGTATTTGTAGCCTAAGCTGAGCCTCGTTGCCACCCTGTCATGTGATGCAGTGTGTCTCCCGTAGGTGTAAGCACAGCTCTGGGAGACACGTGCATAGTGAAGACTAGTGCTACTGCCCCTATGGCAACAAAGCTCCAACTGATCACTAATGCTACTTTGTACAAAGTCCTTAATGCTACTCTTAACATAACCCAGAGTGTGCTCAGTGCCAGGGTCCACTGTGTCATCTTGTAGGGCACACTGAGCAAGGTGGTATGCTTTTTCATTTAACGGGATACCCACATGAGAGAGTATCCAGATGAAATGGACCGTGGCACCAGCACCTTCTAGGGCGTGGATGAGATCAAGACACTTATTAACTAGATCACAGTCCATGGGGGAGGTGGATTGAAGGGCATACAATGCAGCCTGACTGTCATTAAAGAAATATACATTCTTATGGAGAGGCGCCACAATGTGGAGCGCCTCCAGTACAGCATACAGTTCTGCTCTAGTGGAAGACATGGGTGCAGGGAGCCGCCTGGAAACCTCAGTGTCAGTGTAGAGACTGGCAGAGATGTAGTCACGGATGAACAGCCCACATCCAGACCTGCTGCCATTGACTGACCCATCACAATAAACATGAATAGCCTGAACGTGTGGGTACTTGGACAATTTAGTCATGAACATGTCTTGCAGCACATGAGGGAGCCAGTCCCTCTTGGGCTGATGCAGAGTGAAAATCAACACTGACACGGTGAGGGTTCCAGGCGGGTTGCAGCGGTGACATAACAACGTTAATACAAGCCTCGGCTACACCTACACTTGTCAGTACTCCCAAGATCTTCTTGAGGTATGGTGTTGTAGGACTGCGAGGATCATGATACAGGGGGTCAGTGATCCCTTTAGAGAGTCAGAGCCCGTGCATAGCATCCGACTAATTGTGCGACAAGTCATTTCCTGTACCCTACACATAATACTCGGCAGGTGCAGTTCAGCTCTGAGGACTTCAATCTGTGCAGTCCTGGGGCATCCCAATATTATCCGCATGGCTTCATTCTATACAAGCTCCAGGGGACGGAGTTGGGTGGCACTAAACTGTATTAAAACAGGGGCGGCATAATCAATTCAGCCTACATTCAGCCTGTTCCTAAAAAGGGTGACCGTTCTAACCCCTCAAACTACCGTCCTATAGCTTTAATCTCTTGCTTGTCTAAAGTTTTTGAATCTATCCTGAATAGGAAGATTTTCAAACATCTGTCACTTCACAATCTTCTGTCTGATCGCCAGTATGGCTTCCGTCAATGTCGCTCTACTGGTGATCTTCTGGCATTCCTTACTGAGTCTTGGTCATCCTCTTTTAGAGATTTCAGTGAAACTTTTGCTGTTGCGTTAGACATATCAAAAGCTTTTGATAGAGTCTGGCATAAAGCTTTGATTTCAAAACTGCCCTCTTACGGCTTCTATCCTTCTCTCTGCAACTTTATCTCAAATTTCCTTCCCAACCGCTCTATTGCTGCTGTGGTAGACGGCTACTGTTCTTCTCCTAAACCTATTAATAGTGGTGTTCCTCAGGGTTCTGTCCTGTCACCCACTCTCTTTCTATTATTCATTAATGACCTTCTTAACCAAACTTCTTGCCCTATCCACTCCTACGCTGATGATACCACCCTACATCTTTCCACGTTCTTTCAGAGACGTCCAACCCTTCAGGAAATTAACAGATCACGCGGGGACGCCACGGAACGCCTGACTTCCGATCTTTCTAAAATTTCCGATTGGGGCAGAGAAAATCTAGTAGTTTTCAATGCCTCAAAACTCAATTCCTCCATCTATCAACTCGACACAACCTTCCAGACAACTATCCCTCTTCTTCAATGACACTCAACTGTCTCCTCTTCCACAATGAATATCCTCGGTCTGTCCTTTGCTCATAATCTTAACTGGAAACTTCACATCTCATCTCTTGCTAAAACAGCTTCTATGAAGTTAGGTGTTCTGAGGCGTCTCCGCCAGTTTTTCTCGCCCTCCAACTGCTTACTCTGTATAAGGGCCTTATCCGTCCCTGTATGGAGTACTCTTCGCATGTTTGGGGGTTCCAGTCACACAGCTTTGCTTGATAGGGTGGAATCGAAAGCTCTTCGTCTCATCAACTCCCTCCTCTGACTAACTGTCTTCACTCTCTTTCTCACCGCCGAAATGTTGCATCCCTTTCTATATTTTATCGCTATTTTCATGGTAACTGTTCTACTGATCTTGCTAACTGCATGCCTCCCCTCCTCCTGCGGCCACGCTGCACAAGGCTTTCTTCTTCCTCTCTCATCCCTATTCTGTCCAACTCTCTAATGCAAGAGTTAATCATTACGCTCAATCATTCATCCCTTTCACTGGTAAACTCTGGAACTCCCTCCCTGCATCTGTATTTCCAAATTACTACAACTTGTCTTCTTTTAAGAGGGAGGTATCGAGGCATTTGCTCCCCTAATTCTGGCTGACGGTTTTGGCACTTTTTCTACTCTTTGGAGAGCCAGCGCTCAAGTGGGCTTTTTTTCTAACTTTCTTTTCTTTGCCCTTGGCTGGTCCTCTTCCCTACGTAAAAAAAATAATAAATAAATAGATAAATAAAAATAAATAAAGGACCGTATGACAAATATATAGAACATTCTTTAGACTGGAATGCCAGCCCCGCAGGCCCCTGTTGGCTATAAATGGCAAAGCTTGATTTTACCTACCTAAATAGAAACATTTAAGAAATACGTACAGTGTTTAAGTAACCTTAGCGTTTTACAGAAACACTAATCAACAGAATCACAGCTATAGTTTAATATATGTAGCTACCGGTACCTAAATAACGATATTACAATATTACAATATCGCTATATGTAACATGCATGCAGCATGTTCAGTGCTCTTTCAAACAAAATATTCTCTGTAACTCAAACATGATAGCAGAAATAACCAAATTAAGCAGCTACATTTTATCATCCAACAGCGCCTCAGTGAAATGTTGATTCAAGGAAACAAGTACCAGCAGCTACCGTAGCTTGTGGCGAGTGGTGAGTTGCAAGGCTCCGTTGGTGAGGCGTGAGTTTTGCCGCACCGCAACGAACACTCGCCACACATAAACATGGCGTTCACTTTTGCTGCTTTGTCATATATTGTGGCACTGATTGTTGATGCCTTCCTCATCTTCTTTGCCATTTTCCACGTAAGTAGTGTTCTATGTGTTCGGGAGTAAGAGATGGTCAGCATAACAGGGGGAGAGGTGTGTGTTTATGTGGGTGTGTGAGAGTTGTCGGTGCGTTCTTCCTGACGTTGCCGGGGAACAACCAGTCATAGTAGGATTACTAGAATAAAAACTAAAAAGCAAAGGGTTATTAATGACAGGCAACAATGCTAGTAACAAAGATACATTGAGGGTATTATGTGTGGATAGTAATGGGGGTTGGCAAATGACAGGTAGTAACACGACTCTGCCCTCCTGGTCCCCGCACTGTGTAGTGTGTATTAAGTTCCCTTCACCCATGTTAAGGAACTCTCACAAGTGTGTGTATTATTTTCAAGTCACTATGGCGTTATCCCATAAAATAACACCAAGAAATATCAATAAGATGAATAATAGGTTTTAGAAAATAAGATATTAGGTCACACTACAGACTTGAACTAATTCACTGATATCAGAGCGGACCAAACTGTACTTCAAGCCACATATAGCAAACCTTACCTCTGTGAGGTAAGCAGAATTTGTGGTGCTAACTTCACACAAGCCTGTTGGGTGACTATACTCTGATGTTGGACAGTGAAAAACAAAAGGGTAATAAGTTAATTATGGCCATTCAAAACTCTAAGGAAATTCTCCTATGTTTATGGAATATGTGTAAGAAATTTTGGTAGCTAACTTTTGAAGACTATTTCACTAATCTAACCTAGCCAGGAGGTCTGTGTCTACCATGGATCCCCACCCCTTGCTATGAAATTAACCTAGTGAGGAACCTCTAAAAGGATATCTCTAGCCTTACTGATGTGAGCTACAATTTTTTTTTTGTGTTTGTAGCAACATCACCAGGCTGCCTTCATGACATGGGAGTCTCATGCTTGTGTGTTACATGAACTTCCTTTTCCGAGTTTTTGGGAAAGTGATGGTGTGCATTGTGAGTGTTGTGATGGGTGGTTTCATAATGAGAGCCATATGATTATGTAATTGTTACTATTGTTACTTAAATTTCTATTGGTTTCTGCAGTTGATAGGATGATATGTGGATACCAATATATTGTGTTAGGCATAAGTGATTATATGTATATCTTCCATTTTTCCTCCAATTTCTCTTTGTTTAGTTGCTGTATATTTCAGATAATTGCATTTGATGAACTGAAGACAGACTACAAAAATCCAATTGACCAGTGCAACAGTCTCAACCCGGTGAGTGGTGCTGACAGCCATGGGTGCAGGTGTTCATTGTTAAAACCATCACCTTAACCAGTTTTCATCATCATCATCATCATCATCATCATCATCATCATCCAGTATGAGGGAAGCACTACTTAGAAGGAATTAAAGCTTATTTTTTGCTTAGAATTCTTATGATGCCTATATACTGTAAGTGCTCCCATATTATTCATTATATTGAGAAACTGAAAACTTTTCATGTGACACCAGTCACTGGATTAAAATTTCTAATTGGCACAATTTATAGTTCTCTCTCTCTCTCTCTCTCTCTCTCTCTCTCTCTCTCTCTCTCTCTCTCTCTCTCTCTCTCTCTCTCTCTCTCTCTCTCTCTCTCTCTCTCTCTCTCTCTCTCTCATTTTCTAGCAGCTTCACTTTGATTTAGATTTCTGTCTTATTCATAAGCAAGTTTCAGTGTGCATTCTCTCCATATTTTGTAGATAACTACATTTTCTTCCTGAATCTTTTGTATATAACCATTTATGACTTCATTCTTCTATTGTTGTTTAGTCTTTGATAGTAACAGTGATCTATGTGAGAACCAATAGTATTAAATATTTAAGGATGATATGTAGATTTATATATATATATATATATATATATATATATATATATATATATATATATATATATATATATATATATATATATATATATGCACACATCTCAGTTTCATTTCGGAGGTCACTGTTGTAATTAGTATATAGTACATGTATATGAGTATTTAAGAGCAAAAGTACCTACAAAAGATAGGAAGAATACATTAATTTCAGAGTTCTAAGTGATATTAGGAAGAAGGTTGATAAGAATTATTAAATGTAAGATTGCCTACTTTTTAGGAAATGACAGGAAGAACAGTATTAAGTGGAACTCTTCCTCTAGTAGTCAATTAACATTTGTGTTTCTTATGACAGCTGGTATTACCTGAGTATGCTTTGCACCTCTTCTTCAATTTACTGTTCCTGGTAGCGGGAGAATGGTTTTCATTGCTGCTGAACCTGCCACTCATCCTCTACCACATTCAAAGGTATTGTCGCTATAAATGTTTTGTGCTGTTTTGCTTGCCATATTACGTACAAATTCTGTTGGTTTCTATTTATTTATGAGTTTTCCTTGATGTCCATTCTCAGATTTTCAATAACAATGATAATAATAAAGAGTGACCAATAATAGTATTGGTAGTGATGCACCTATTTGCTGAGCAGATACCGCACCCGGCCAGTGATGAGTGGACCTGGGCTGTACGACCCCACCAGCATCATGAACCATGAAGTGTTGAGTCAGTGTCAGCGGGAGGGTTGGGTCAAGCTGGCATTCTATCTCCTGGCATTTTTCTACTATCTGTATGGGTAAGTTTATTGTTTTGGTATTTCATGCATTAATTCTTGCACTGGTTTGATTGCCCTTCAAGCACTAAGCTCTTTAGCACTATAGCCTATTCATAATTGGTTGCAGAGGTGATACATTGCAGTGTGCAGTCTCTACTCTCATTTGGAGGCCCACCATTGTGCAAATGTTCAGGGAGAGAAAAGTAAAGATTAAGTTTTTTTTTTCAATATTAATGGTTTCATGGAGTAGGTTTAAAGTTTAGTGGAGAAAGATGCCACTGATGGAAGTGATCAAGTAATGCAACTATTACTTGTATGTGCCTGAAGCTTTATGTTTGTTCTTTAACATTGTGAAGTTAATCAAGTGAACATGTTACTCTGTCAGACTCATTAGCAGCCTTTATGCACCACCTGGTTGAGTAAGTGAGCCTGGTTTTTGTACATATTATTATAATGTTCAGCAAAGTGAACAAAGGCTGGAATACTACTTACCCATTAGTAATTTGCCAAGCAGAAAGATTAACTACAGCTTGTCTGTCAAATTACATTTAGTATCTGGTTTTTAGAACTTTCCT
Source organism: Portunus trituberculatus (assembly GCF_017591435.1). Taxonomy (NCBI): domain Eukaryota; kingdom Metazoa; phylum Arthropoda; class Malacostraca; order Decapoda; family Portunidae; genus Portunus; species Portunus trituberculatus. The sequence goes on from NC_059300.1 coordinate 31,132,641, forward strand.
TCAGTCCATCTCATATTTTTTTCTTTCTCTCAGCCAAGTAAGAGGATATTAATGTGTTTGTTGTTCCACAGAATGATTGTTTCACTGATCTCAGGAGCATAAGCTTATTGGAAGAAGTGTATCCATCGTGAATGTGAAGGCACCTGTTGACGCTTTGCTGTAGCTGCATCAGTGTGAAAACAGTCAACTACTGTACATGAAACTTCACTCATGCCACCATGTCAAGATTTTTGCTTCCAATTTTTTTTTTTTTTCTTCTTTTTTATTTATATTTATATATTTTTTTTTCTCTCTCTCTCTCTCTCTTCCCTCTCCATAGGATCAGTTGTGTATTATGTATGTGATATTGAATTCAGCATTTTGTAAGGCATATTATGAGAATTATTTGAGATCTTTGGCTGTATTATGATTAATCAAAGGTATACATTTCCTACTGCCTGGATAATACTATATTATAAGAATATTATCAATACATTTTTTGCATTACTTTACTTGGAATGATGTGGTCTGTTGTGGACAATACCCATCGAGTGATTTATTAGACACAGGTTGAGGTCAGGTGAGATCAGGTGCATGGTAATGTGAAGGTAACAATGCCTGTTATGAGTCACTTCCCGACACCTTCCAGAGTAGTCATTGTAAACCAGGAACAACTTTTGTGTCACCAAAGACATTATGCCAGAGGTCTTGCTGCCAACAAAAGAGGTATTTTCACCACTTGTTTTTTATGCACCAGGTATTACAGTTGAAGTGTACCTAGGAATGCACAGGTGTTTAATTATGTACTGTATTCAGGTGGATGTAGTTACCACTCAAGTCTAACACAGCACAAATAGTCCATGTGAGTGGAGAGAAGATAGTTCTTGTGTTGGTTGGCAGGTTTAAAGTTTTATGGTGAAATTGTGCATAGACACCAGGATATAATTTGGCTGCATAGGAGGGAATGAGTTATAAGTAAAATTAAGATAGACTTGTTGCAGAGTTGCTTGGGAGAGATTCCTTATCAGCACTGCCATGGTTGTAAATGTATGGTGTGTGTGTGTGTGTGTGTGTGTGTGTGTGTGTGTGTGTGTGTGTGTGTGTGTGTGTGTGTGTGTGTGTGTGAATGATTGTGTCATTGTATGTGTACTTACCTGTGCCTTTGCCAGTTTTATAATTTAGCCAGTGAACAATGATTTGTTTTGATGTCCATGATCAGTCTTGCATAGTGAAAAATAAGGTTCAAGATTTCTCAGATTCTGAGTTTGTAATCAAAGGCAGATATGACGTCCCTAAATATATGAACCCAGCATACCAGTTTATGAACCTTACTTAATTATCTTTTCTTTATCAGTCTATATTGTGTTTGTACTTTGTATGGTTTGTTCTTTTGTTATTTTCTACCTTTGGTTATCATTATGTTGTGTTTCACTAGGACTTCAAACTGTGGAGTGCCATCAGGGCTGGGTGTATTCTGCTGTGTTGGGAAATGATGTGTTACAGTGTGTCACAAATAACACTGGTAATAAAACAATACTTGTTCTCAATTTGCAATCCATTTCCATCATGAATCTGAGATCATACTTGAACTACGTATACTAAGTTTTTTTAGTGTTATTATTGGGCAGTCAAAGTATCTTTTGTGAATGCATTACTTCTGTTAAGATAAAGGAAAGAAGTAATGAGCACAATTATTCAGTGAAATTGTAAAATATTTTCAGATAAGTTTGTGCAACCAATGCCATACTCTTGAAGCAGTAATACTACCCCATGGAGTGTGTTGAAGATACTAATATAAAGCTATCAAACACTGACTAACCTTGTTTCTGCAGATTGTCACCTATTTTGTTCATATATGTTCGTTTCCAATCTTGATTCTTCGTCTTCCATCTGAATTACGTCGTATTTTCTAAAATACTCGGAACAGTATGGTACAGATACTCAAAGCAATTTTTCAGGCTAGTTCAATCCCAAAGTCCATTAATAATGATAAGGCAGAAAATTCACCAATATATGCTCATAATATCTCACACACATACACACACACAATAATATTTATTTATTTATTTATTTTTTTTTTTTTCGTCTGGTTTACCTATTATATTAGGGCTAGGATGGTGCCTCCTGACAGAGGAGTCAGGAGGACTTTTGGTTTTGGCATTTGGAAACCATTACTGTGAGTGGATGCCCATCCTAACCTCGGACCATGGCCAGGATTCGAACCTGTCTGCTTGAGAACCCTGGGGCCCACAAAGCGTGTGCCGTCCCACTGCACCACAGCAGCATATAATAATGATATCAGAATAAAAGGAATAAAATAAATATGCAATGATAATAATAATATTAGAATAGAATAAAATAAGCAGCCAGTATATTAGATTTTTCAGATTTTTTTTTTTTTTTCTCTCCTGAAGAGACTTCTTTTGGAGGTGCATAAATGCATTTGTTACCTCTTTACAAGAGCCTCAGCCACTTTTATGATTGGTTAATCTGAGGGCTCTGTAGTTCCATTGAAAAGTACAGTATATACATACTGTATTTGTTATTATTATTGTTATTATTATCATTATTATTATTATTGTTGTTATTATTATTATCAAAACTGTCACCTTCCCTTCAATGGTCTGTCTTCTGCTACTTCTGCCATTGTGCCTTCATGAAGTCCATTGCCTTTATCCCTGTATTAACATTTCATTCATCACTGCCTGGCTTGTTTAAAGCTGTAATTTTTTTGTTTGTTTTGTAGATTACAAGAAGTTTCCAAGTGTGGTGGAAGTCTATTCTGCTTATGTGAATAATACTTTTTGGTCACATTTTTATTAAAAATATTTTCAATTCGTCAAAGCATTACCATTTGTCGAGTGATTTAAAGTTACCTACAGGTTCTAGGTGGTTACACTCAAGATGAGCTTGGGTGGTGATATGGGCCCTAATATGGGTACCACTATAAATAAAATTGCCTGCGCCACTAATGGGCGGAAGCTGAACAGCGCTTCCCATACACTCTTCAAGTGTGCCTACAGGCGCTATAGGCCTTACCGTAAAAAAAAAAAAAAAAAAACTACTTGTCTTGTGGCACTTTTTCAGGCCTTCCCAAGGTACTCTTAAAATATATTTGCTGTTTAGTCGGTTTACTTTTGTTTTTCGTGGATATTTGCTCCTCTTGTTGTTCTGCTAAGAACTTACAGTGAATACAAAAATCTTCCTCTACCGGTGCAATACTTCAGTGCACTAGCTATACATGATGCTTATCTAATTGGTAAGCAACTTCATCAGTACTAGTCACTCTGTTCCTTGCACATCAGCATAAAAAGACAACTGAACGAAACTTCAAGCTTAGCATTCTTATTTGTAGTAGTACATACATTTAATGAAACAAGGCTTGTCTAGGCTTGCTCTCTCTTTAATGGAAACTTGAGCCTTTTATGACTATTCAAAGTAACTCACTTTATTGTACTATTACATATTCCTTAGGAGAACTGGCAATCCAGTGGGACATTTTTTCAGTGTTTATTCTTGGTCAGGTTCCCCTCGCTCAAAAAAAAAAAAAATAAATAAAAATAAATAAAATAAATAAATAAATAAATAAATATATATATATATATATATATATATATATATATATATATATATATATATATATATATATATATATATATATATATTAAAGAATTATCATTGAGGTAACAGACACCCGCGCACACACATCTGCCGCCTTTTTTTGGCGACACTATTCACGTCGCCTACGTTGTTGTAACTCGCGCGTTTCCTCTGAGGTCTTCATCAGCTTCTCCAGCGTCCTTGTGTGTGTAAAACCCTTGCATCATGTACTCTGTCTTCCTGCCCTCGCTGCATCGGTGTTCTCGCCACCACGTCTGGTGCGCGCCAGAGAGAGATCAGCGGTTTGACATTAGGGCAATTCCGACAGCCTGGGGCCTGGCGTTGCTCTCTGCTTGCTGGTGCCATTGTTGCCATATTCTTACTCAGATTCCGCCCGGCTCACACCGCCACCAATAAGACTCATGCTTACCACTAACACGTACTGTACTTTATGATAATCTTGGAGTTTTACTCGCAATGAACACACGAAGGGAAATACTCACACACCCGTAACAGCTCGCCTCTAAATATCCCACTCCACTGTATGTTGTCAGCGGGGGCGTGAACCTCCTCCGTGTTGTCACTACCACCCTATTTTTAAGTGTCCGTGTGTGCGTGTGTGTGGTTGGGAGATAGGGGGACCGAGGATCATAGTGATAATAGTCTTGCCTCCTCGCCACCTCACATGCCAAATTCGTATGGTACGCAATCCCGTACCAAACTCGTTCCAGTCCCACTTTCTTCCTTCGTCGTCTCAGCGCTGAACTCAGTGAACTGTGTGTGTGTGTGTGTGTGTGTGTGTGTGTGTGTGTGTGTAAGGAAAGCAAGATAACTGTATTTCATATTTCTATATTGAGCAAGTCTCTCTCTCTCTCTCTCTCTCTCTCTCTCTCTCTCTTGAAAAAAAAAAAAAAAAAAATCTATCTTCAAAAAGAAACTCTACAGTCCCAAGAAGCGGGTCTCTCTCTGCATGTCTCCCTTGCACCAGGCAGTGAGTTGCATATCGCACCCGCTATTGTGAGTAAGTGGTGTGGATGGCCGCGCTCTCCATCCTACCCTCAACACAAGAACCAAATCAGCATGATACTGATGAGTCGCCTTGTCCAGATGAAGGTGGACAGAATGATCACTTGCATCTCCCGCTCCTCGTCCCCTGTCTGTTCTGAGAAATCCTGATACGAATAGTTAAGTCATAAGATCACTCACACTCACAAGAGCCCAACAAAATGACAAGGAAAGCTGCAAGAACTCAGCAAGCCTACATGTGGCAGTCCTAATATATACTAAACATTTTACCTATATCCGCCTATCATCCCTATCCACTAATTCATCTGATCTTGGTTTAAAATCATTCTATTGATGCAGCACTGATATATCCTGTTGAATCTATTCTAATAATCTCTCTCTCTCTCTCTCTCTCTCTCTCTCTCTCTCTCTCTCTCTCTGCAAATGAATTATATAAAGTTTAAATCCATTACTTCTAGTTCTCTTGATGTTTCTTTTATTATAAGACGTTATGGTCAGTTATAGTTCGAGAGAGAGAGAGAGAGAGAGAGAGAGAGAGAGAGAGAGAGAGAGAGAGAGAGAAAATTTGGAAATGTGAGGCGCGCTTGAAAGTATACGTAGTAATTGAGTATGGATATATTGAAACTATGGATAGCAAGAGATGGATGTTTGTGCTTTACCCTCACGCACTCACTGCCTCTGACACGCTGTTTTGTTTCAGTAAAGTTAACAGAAGTAGTTTTAAAGATGAGAATAGAAAAAAAAAAAAAAAAAATAGAAGCACTAAGGAAACTTTTCAGAATTTTGAATAAGACCTTTTGCTGGTATGAGTAATTTCTTTCTAAATTACGAAATAAACCTACATAAGACCGCTATATTAAGCTGAGAGAGAGAGAGAGAGAGAGAGAGAGAGAGAGAGAGAGAATATATGTTCAGACTAAGCTTTCCGTTACCATTGAAATTCAAACGTATGAAATGAGACTTGGAATTAGTTGAAAGCCTCTCTAACGATGCTTGGTTGTATTGCACGACATACTTCCTCTGTTGTGAATGACGGTAATGGAAAGAAAGGGAATAAAGTAACTTCAGATAAGTCCAAAGTAGTGCAAGTTGTTTTGTGATGTATAATGAACCTAACATCACGAGGCTTGGTGCACACAAGGTGCTTTACAGGTGCTTCGCCCGACCCTTGTGAGTGTGAGAGTTGGCGGTGAAGTAATTTGGACACGCACAACTCAAACAGAGATCAACATATCACAACAGTCTTAACAACCATCATGTCTGACCTGTCTTCCCACTGGCATGTTGTAAGGGATATGCATCCATATACTACAGGGACTGGCGGCAATATATTACCTCATATAGAACCTTGCAGACGGAGCAGACGTGTGTATGGACAAGAATGGTGTGTAGGCGCGCAGGTTTACTCAGATGACTGGCAAGATGCTGGCGGCCAGACGGCAAACACACAATACAGGTAGACCTTAAGTTTTGGAAATTTATCAAATTGCTGAGTATTTTCACGTTACGAAGCAATGGTGTTAGCTAATGCTGGCATAAATATTCTTAGAAACAGTAAAGTTTCCATAGGCACAGCACGAAATGAAGCGCAGGTCACCTGACGGGCGGTAAGGTGGCCGCCACTGAACTCTCCTTTAAGAACGAAATGCAGTTGATTTGAGAACAGATCGGTGGGAAATGTTGATGGCAGTGGCCAAGCACGGAGCAGTGCAAATATTAACACACTATCCCGGCTTGGTTCTCCCGCCAAGGTTTGCTGGAGCCAACAGTGTTCATTTGTCAGGCACCGAGGAACCTGCCGTCGCCCCGCCACGCACTACGGCCACTACAGGAGCCAACACTGCCTGCTGGAGCGTGTCTTGCCCCTCGCCTCCCTGTATACGACCAAAAGAGATTTGTGTTCACTTTACGTATCACTGTAAGACAAGAAACGCTTACTATTCGGTAACTTGGGGTGCTGTTATCATGGTGAGAAATGTACCAGTCAGAGCGTTGGATGGTCATGTCACGGGTGGGACACCCAGCGCATCCTTTATCCCCTGGTGGTGTTGATGGTGGCGCTGGTGTCCCTGCCTTGTCCACCACCAACGTACTGGTTTAGTGCCACAAGGAGAAGGTAGGGCATGCAAGCTTTCCCTCATCTCCACGTGCATGACACAGACGTGGCAGCAACCAGGGCCACAGCTCTATCCCCTCTCTCGTTCAGCCATCGTGGTACTGTAATTACATATACTCGAGTGTGTGGCTCTAGGATTAACAAGGTTTCAAGTGTTTGAGAGCACATAATTACTGAAGCCAATCGATGACAGAAACATGTATACGTGTATATTAATATTTTCCAGTTACACACACACACACACACACACACACACACACTGGATAACCCAGTCCTCGGAACGCTGTTTCACGTCATCCTCTGTTGGTAATATTCTGGTGACATTTCACTTTGCTAACCATGAGAGAAGGCTTAACTCAGTGAGGCGCGAGGCGAGACAAAGGTGACATTAATAAGACCGTAGAAAAAGATCTGACGTGTGGTAACCGCCTCGTGTACTGCGGTAAATTAAACGTTCCACTGGCTTCCTTTCAAAGCGCTTCGCAGAATAACTGGGTAATCGCATGAAATGGAATAAGCACCACGTCTGGCAATAAGCTCAGCATTAGTGACGCTGAAAACACGTGTACAGTACATCAAGTTTGTCCTTCCATAGTGGTCGGGCGTGACAAAACTCGCAGCGAGATGCGGGGACCTAGGCGTCGCTGGTGGACGCAGCTACGGCAGCGGCGCTGTTCAGGTGTGGTGCGTGAGGCAAGACTCCGGCGTAGCTGTTAGCAAGGCTCAGCTGCCCTGGGTCCTGCCCCTTGCCCCGCGCTACTTACGGCACTTGAAAACACATCACCTCCACCCGCTACGCAGGAACGAGGACATTCTACCGTAACCGAGGACCACCACCCCACGCCGCGCCATGGCTCACACACACACACACACACACACACACACACACACACACACACACACACACGAGAACATTGTATTATTTGTAAAAAAAATGTATTCTTATATCTTTAATGAAAATATCGTTGAAACAATAAAAAGTTCACCTTGGTTTGTGTTTATTTTACTTTTTTTAGAACCCCCCCTCTCTCTCTCTCTCTCTCTCTCTCTCTCTCTCTCTCTGTGTGTGTGTGTGTGTGTGTGTGTGTGTGTGTGTGTGTGTGTGTAATTCACCTCGGTTGCCTGCTGGTCACCCAGCCAGTCTTTCCCATTACGGAGCGAGCTCAGAGCTCATAGACCGATCTTCGGGTAGGGCTGAGACTACAACACTCCACACACCGGGAAAGCGAGGCCAAAGCCCCTCGAATTACATCCCGTACCTATTTACTGCTAGGTGAACAGGGGCCACACATTAAGAGCCTTGCCCATATGCCTCGCCGCTCCCGGGACTCGAACCTGGCCCTCTCGATTGTGAGTCGAGCGTGCTAACCACTACACTATGCGGTGAGAGAGAGAGAGAGAGAGAGAGAGAGAGAGAGAGAGAGAGAGAGATGTGCATCTGTAAGTAATATTATAAGCAATTTACTTTGATGAAAACATTGCAAATGGCAACCATCGCGGTAAAACGCATGTCGCAACGAACCACCTTATTTAGCCTGCACCCTGATGAGTACGCTGAATTTCAATTTATAGACATCTTCATTCCAGTGAATAGATATCTGAAAAACCAGAACTTTGAATACTTCACTTTATTTTCCTTGGAATGATGGAAGCATTATCAAGATACCTATATGGATCTAGACAACTAGGGGATTCTTATCAACTGAGTTAGAGAGTAGTATAAGATATATATATATATATATATATATATATATATATATATATATATATATATATATATATATATATATATATATATATATATATATATATATATATATATATATATATATATATATATATATATATATATATATATATATATATATATATATATATATATATATATATATATATATATATATATATATATATATATATATATATATATATATATATATATATTTATTTATTTATTTATTTATTTGTTTGTTCAATTATTACTTAGTATGGCTTTTCAAACATTTGTTACTCAGTGGAGTGCTTATGTTCGTGTGCCTCATTGATCATTTATTACTCGTTACGTTAACCGTCAGAGATGAACAAGATGAGGCTATTGCTTTACTGGAGGTGACAGGAAAGTCATGGAGATGGGCGTGGTTGGTCCGTGGTGGGTCAGGTCACGCCGCTACTAGAGTGACAGACATCTGTATGTAACACACACACACACACACACACACACACACACACACACACACACACTGTAGTTACGTACTAGGCGCCACCAGCCACCAAACTTTTCTAATCAGTCCAAGATCAACATAATATCGTGTGGTATTCGCAAGTTTAACAATGAATAGAACATTAGCAAAGTTATTCAGATATGATTATGATTATAACTTAGTACGTGACACATAAACACATAAACACTACTGCATGAATACTTCATCCAGTTACAGTCTGGAGAGAGAAGTGACATCACTTCTAAATTTTTTTTCAAGGGTATCTCCACAAGGGGTGGAGAAGGAAAACATCAGGACAAAGCATATTTTCCTGTTTATAGTTTCCACAATTCAATACTCAAGAAGTGCTTGAAGGTGTGAAGTTTATTTGGGGGCAAGAAGCCAAGCACAGACATAATGTTTATGAAAGGGACATTAATATTGTAATGAGCGGCAGGGAACACGACAAGTCAGATGATCCTAGGAGACAGTGTAACCCAGTTTCTGGAGGGAGCGAGGGTTGGCTGAATGTGTGTTGCGGGAACCGCCGGGTGTGGACTAGGCATGCGCAGTGTGGCCGCATACCTGACTGTGTGCGCCTCCACTCACTCACTCGAGTGTTGTTAACGGCGGAGCGGGAGTGTGTCGGGACCGGGATCGAGTGTGCTGTGAGACTTGCGCAGTATGAACAAGTGTAGGCCCAGGCCGCAGCCTTCACGGTGCAGTGTGTGAGCGCCAGTCTGGCTGCTGATTTTTGATATAGTGACGTTGTTTGATATAATTAAATCATGAGGATGGCTAAGCGGGGCGGGGCAGACCCGACACCCATCTGTCGTTGTCGAGTGCTGTACTTGGGGTCATCTGTGCCCCAGGTAACAAAGGATGGTCTTCAGGGCATTCAGGAGCCCCTGAGGGAGCTGTATCCTGCAGAAGGGGCCGTCAGTGCCCGGGGAATAGACTCGTGGCTTTCCGTGTGGTCTAACGGATTGTTGTTGGAGAATGTGGATGAAAACAAGAAGAAGGTGACTCGTTTCTTCCCCATCGAGTCTTTGCATTACTGTGCAGCGGTGAGGTACGTTGTGGTGGCCGGGGGCGAGGGCGCCGCTGTGCCCAGATTTTTGCCTCTCGACTCTCCCTTCGCTCGTAACCCCAACATCAACCATCCGCCGCTCTTCGCCTGCATCATGCGTCGCACCACGGGCATCAAGGTGCTAGAGTGCCATGCCTTCATATGTAAACGCGAAACCCCAGCCAACGCCTTAGTGCGCTGCTGCTTCCACGCCTACGCCGACTCCATGTACGCCCGCAGCCTGGAGGGGGGCGGCGGCGAAGGCAGCGCCAGCCAATACGGCTCAATGTACGGAGGGCGAGTCACGGAGGAGCGGGTCCTCGAGATCGAGGACTTAGGCAGCGGTACGTCGGAGATCATCCCCGTCTCGCTGGGCTCCTCCCCTACACAAGATGCTCCCGCCTCTCCCACCTCCCAGGGTTCTCCCCAGGGCGATGATGTCTCCATTTATAACGGCGACGAGAACCACAAGGTGTGGGCGGGGCCTTCCAAGACCGAAACCGAGCTCATATATTCGGATTATTCCGGAACGCTGAGGTCTGCTCGATCCACCTCGTCCATCTATGGCACTACCAGCGGAACTCGTGCCTCACGACCCCGTCAGATGATGATGCCGCCAGTGGCCCCACCTCCCGTGCCTGAAAGTGACAAGGATAAGAAAGGAAAGAAGGAAATCAAGTATAAGGGTCGACGGGAGGACGATGAGGTAAGCCGGGTGAGTAACGGGGCGCCGCCTCCGCGTCCCGCCAGTGTGGTGAACGGCGGTGGGCGTCACCACCCCCATCCTCATCCCCACGCCAATGGCAGCCTGCCGCGGCACCTCAACGGGCATGGGTCCCCGCCTAAGAATAAGGGAAAGTTCCGCTTCATGCAGGGCACCGCCAGTCTTTCTGAGAGGAAGAGTAAGGGCATGCGTGGGCCCCCGCCTTTCGTTTTGGTCCAGGGTCCTCAAGGGCCTCAGTCCCCACCTCAGGGCATGCATGGACCCCATGGCCCTCATGGACACCCAGGACCTATGGGGCCACCCATGATACCCCCACACATGGGCCATCCTCCTCCCATGCCTCCTCCACACATGATGCCCGTGCAGGGTCCCCCTCCTCCACATATGATGCCCCCTCCAGGCATGCCCCCACATGCTATGATGCCTCCCCCAGGACCCATGGGGCCCTACGGAGCCCAAGGGCCTTACGGGCCGCCTGGACGCCGGCCACCGTCCCGCGTGCTGGAGGAGCCTATTTACATGCCATCCAACCGGCCGCTGAGCCCCACGGCCTCCTACCAGCCGGGTCACTTCCCACACGAGCAGTACTTGATGGAGCAGTACGCCACCACGGGCCGCCCCAAGCACAGGAAGAAGAAGAAGAGTGGTGGAAAGAAAGAATCGGACGAGGACATTTATGGCAAGAAGGGCCATCTCAACGAACGAGCCTTTTCTTACAGCATCCGAGAAGAGCACCGGTCTCGCTCGTATGGCTCCCTGGCTGGTCTGGGCGAGGACACCATGACCAAGAAGGATCGCGAGATAATGCAGATGGTGGCCGATCTGGACCTGAGTGGTGATGAGCTGGAGCGAGTGGATCCCCGGCCTGGAGTGTACCGTCCCCCACACCCTGACCGCCTGTCAGCTTCAGGCACCATCACCTCCAGGATCTCCCGAGCCTCCAGGCGGTAGAAGAGACACGGGTAAGATTTCCAGCTCCTCTTCGTTTATTCTTACATTTGTGTTACATTCTGAGCCCACATCCATTTCATTGTCGTCGCTTTATTTTGATAAGCTCCGTTATATCACCGACATCACCGTATTTTTCTCATGTATATGATTTTTCCATCAATTCCGTCTATATTCTTCACTCGTGTGAGCCAGCCCTGCATTCACTGGTCGTGTTGTTGCTGTTGTCGTCTTGTATCACTCAGGTGTCACTCAGGGTGAGGCAGAAACTCTGGGGTGAAGTGGGTCTTGGGAGGGTGAGGGTGAGTGTGAAGGTGACGGGGGACGGGGTGTGTCAGTCCTCCGGCGACACTGACAGAGCAGGCAGACTGGTCTGTCATCACGAGAGACACACACACACACACACACACACACACACACACACACACACACACACACACACACACACACACACACACACACACACACACACACACACACACACACACAAACAAACAAACAAATATTGGTGAAGAAAAGAACCAGTAATAATTGTAACGGTAGAAAAAATAATGATGATAATGATAATAATAATAATAATAATAATAATAATGATGATGATGATGATGATAATAATGATAATAATAATAATAATAATGATAATGATAACAATAACAATAATCTACATTAGTAATAGTAATAAAAGACATGACTTAATTTTATACTTGTGTTCTTCAAGAGAAGCAGCAGTCTGAAGGGTCATTTTTTGTGCTCTTGCTCAGCGTCCTTCACACAGTTACGTAGAAAAAAGGAATACGATAAAAATAAATAGTTTCACACCATACCTCGATAGTCAACTCTCTCTCTCTCTCTCTCTCTCTCTCTCTCTCTCTCTCTCTCTCTCTCTCTCTCTCATAGCAATGAAGTGTAACCAAATCAAGTCTAAGCTAGCGTAATGAAGGTGTTTTGCTCTATTAGATCCACGACCACTCAACACGTGCACGGACCACGCCCTCCTTCTCCTTCCCTCCCTTCCTTTCTCTCTCCTTCCCTCTCTCCCTCCTCCCTTTCCCATCACCCCACTCATGCCTCGTCACCGCAGAATGTCGTCACACACACACACACACACACACACACACACACACACACACACACACACACACAAGCAACATTGACCTTCACATTTAGCGTCCAGTTCAGTCCGCTGTCCATACGACGTCACGTATCCCCCGCTCTCTCTCTCTCTCTCTCTCTCTCTCTGATGTGATTCCTGTGGATGATGTTACGGCACTGTGTCCGTCTTACGTCTTTGTATGTGTGTGTGTGTGTCTGTTAAGTGGTGATATTACAAGTATTTATTTCGTTTTAATGAGGATGATAATGCTGATAATAAGACTACTACAGCTGTTGCTGCTGCTGCTGTTGCTGCTATTACTACTACTGTTACTACTACTACTACTACTACTACTGCTACTGCTACTACTACTACTACTACTACTACTACTACTACTACTACTACTACTACTATTACTTCTACTTTTGTTGTTGTTGTTGATGGTGGTGGTAGTAGTGGTGGTGGTGGTGCTGCTGCTTCTACATGAAAGAAAGAAGAAAATGCTACAGATTTCCCTTACAAGTTGTCGTTAAGGGGAATGCTGTGAATTGTCTGATTTTGAGGCACGTGATGTTATGTGTGTGTGTGTGTGTGTGTGTGTGTGTGTGTGTGTGTGTGTGCGCGCGCGTTTATGAAATGTGGCGTTTATTTTTTGTGATTATATTTTTATATGTTTATTTTGTATGGCTGTCCTATCTCTCTCTCTCTCTCTCTCTCTCTCTCTCTCTCTCTCTCTCTCTCTAAGAAAATGATTAAGTAAATATGTACTAAAAATCCCGAAGATATTAACATAAACGTGAAGTAATTATCCCTTATTTATTTCGTAATGTAAGAACGTTCAATAATAATAATAATAATAATAATAATAATAGTAGTAGTAGTAGTAGTAGTAATAACAATAGTAATAAACAATAAACTTTACCTGAGGATTAACACTTTTCTATGCTGTCAAAATAGCTCTTCGTTTTTTTTATTTTCTTATTTCATGCATTTCTCATACCTGATCGCACGTCATTTCTCTTCTGTGTCGGTGTTTCCATCTGTCTTTCGTTACCCGAGCTCTAAAACTTTCGTCTCATTCATTTCCCTCTCACCTGCGCCCCTGCCCTGCCTGCCAGCCTCGCCTCGCCTCCATGACGTCATTTCACCTTTTTGTTCCCAGCAGTTTCTCCAGCGGGCCTTCCTCGCCTCACTGGGTCGATGTGTTTTCACCTCTCTTCCTCTTCCTCCTCCTGCCTGCTGACTTGCTTGATTGCTTGCTTGCTTGCTTGCTTGCTTGCTTGAGTGCACTAACTAGATATGTGTTATTGTGGTAGTAGTGGTAGTGGTGGTGTTGGTGATAGTAGTAGTAGTAGTAGTAGTAGTAGTAGTAGTGGTGGTGGTGGTGGTGGTGGTGGTAATAGTGATTTTCTTGTTGTGTTCAAGAGTGGTGGTAATACAAAACCTGCTGATTCTGTTAAAATTCCTGTCGATCTTGAAGGAAAGGTAAAAAGATCAAACAAAAATATGAAACTATAAAAAACTTTAGCTACACCACAAATATTAGTCATAGCATCACGGCCTGAAGTGTGTGTGTGTGTGTGTGTGTGTGTGTGTGTGTGTGTGTGGGACGGGAGTCAGTCAGCCTTAACAACGACGAAGTGGTGTGATTGAAGGGTAGTAAGCTTGTGATGTCTGGTTGCTCGTGACTGCCTGCCATGACGGGCCTGGCTGGATCGCTGGCTGGCTGTGTGAGGGGACGAACTATTGTTGTCTACGTAATGGGGCAGTGAAAGTCTGGCAGCAGGACCTGGGCGTGTGGCAACCTGCTGGTCCGACCTACGCTCAGCAGAGAGAGAGAGAGAGAGAGAGAGAGAGAGAGAATTCAAATATAGGATGCCAAAAATTCAAATATAGGGTACCGAAAAAAAGGCACATTAGCTGTAGACAAAAAAAAAAAAAAGAGAAAACAGTAGAAGAAAATAAATATCAAAAGTAGATAAAAAACAAACAAACAAACAAGTTCAAGATGGAATGATAACGATAGTGATAAGAATAAGAGAATAAGAGTTGTACTGCACCTGAAAAAAAAATAACAAGATAAAAAAAAGAGGTGTGATTGATGATCTTGTCAACAGCAGCACCAAGAACAACATCAATAGTAGTAGTAGTAATAATAGTAGTAGTAACACTAATATTTCAGTTATATTAATGATGTCCACCTGTTTATTTCTTCTTCTTCTTCTTCTTCTTCTTCTTCTTCTTCTTCTTCTTTTATAGTTCTCTGTTGCAAGGTCCTAAAAATTATTGTTTTGTGTTTGTTTCTGTTTAGTTTGTGGTGTGTAATGTACCGGTGTGTGTTTGTCTTGCCTGCGTATTTCACTGGTGTTTAAGATACCTTCAGTTTTTTTTATTGTTGTTGTTATTATGCTACTACTGCTACAACAACAACAACTACTACTACTATTACTACTACTACTACTACTACTACTACTACTACTACTCGTTTGTGTTATCCTCAGAGGTGTAAAAGATATCTTGGACGTCATCCCCTTCCCTTCCCCCCCACCCACAAAAGAAAAAAAAAAAAGCTGCTTCTGCATACCTTTCGTTTTTGTTTCCTCCGATCATTGCGTGTAATAATCCGTTGCGCGAATCACTTTCTTTCTTCTTTTATTACGAAAAACGGTGGTGGCATTTCGTTGTAATATCTCTCTCTCTCTCTCTCTCTCTCTCTCTCTCTCTCTCTCTCTCTCTCTCTCTCTCTCTCTCTCTCTCTCTCTCTCTCTCTCTCTCTCTTTTCCCAAGTATTACCACTTTCTTTCCAGTTGTATTTGGAATGTCACGCCAGGCAAAGGAGCAGGAATGTGGAGTGAAATGGCATGAAGAGGATGAATGGTTGTGGTTTGGTGGAACATGGCTAATGGTGGTCTGCATAAGTGTGGTGGTTGTGGTGGTAGTGCGGAGGATGCGTTGTGGTATAGTGTGGTGTAGTGGTGAGAAGGACTGGAGTAGCGAGGCATCCAGTGGTATACTGTATACGGGGTGGTGAAGGTAGTGTAGGGTGAGGCGAGGTGTGTGGGAAAGGTGTGCCCCGGGGGATGTATCTACGTATGTGGGTAGCGGTGGTGATGGGTGGTGGTAGTGGTGGTGGGTGGTGGCGGTCACAATGGGCGGTGTCAGCAGGTAGAGGGACGAGACCCAAGGCAATTACTCTGTCTGTACCAAAAGAGATTGTGTTCGTCTGCAGGCAACTCATCTGGCGTGTATTAAAGTGTGTGGTGTAGGCGTGTAAGAATGATAGTGTAGGTTTGAGTGGTTTGTCGGCGCACACACACACACACACACACACACACACACACACACACACACACACACACACACACACACACACACACACACTTACAGAAGGAACGGCGCGGGCAGCAGCAGCAGCAGCAGCAGCTTTCACACCGCGCTAATCGGGTCACAGCATCATGCATCTGGATACCAAGTGCTGTCTGGAATTCCAGTGAGATCGAGGTAGAATGGGAATTTCCATGAGGACAAGGACTATTCCTATGAGAGATTTTCAATGCCTAGGAATTTTTGTTGTGGAGTAAGGAATATTGTGGAAAAATCTTCAATACCTAAGAATGTTTGTTGTGAAGTAGAGAGTATTCTAAGCGAGATTTTCAATACTCACGACATTTTGTGAAATATGGAGTGTTCTTAAGAAACTTACAATATCATTGAAATTTTGTTATGAAATATTAGTGAGTATGGCTTAAAATTTCCAAAATACAAAATTATATATTCTTTTTATTGATACTGTTGTGTTCTCCCTAGTGTAGGTGATGAATGGTGCTGTGAAGCCTAATCATTGTTTAAATTGGTTATTATTGGTTATTTCGCGTGTTTCTTTTGATAACTTCAATGTTTCCCCAAGTATACGTAAAATGATTTGGAGACTTCAGTGCTGTCGTATCTGTATATTGATCCGAAGATTTCAATGCTTCTTCATCTATATAATGATCCGGAGACTTCAATGCTACTGTGTTATAATGATCTGAACATTTTCTACCCAGCTGTGTAAGTTTGTTGTTATGAGACATACTGTGGAAAGATTGTATTTGTATTGATTATTCGTGTCTTCAGGAATTTCTGTGCTAATCAAGGGAACTTTATGATCGCATTGTCTTGAATGAAAAGAAGACTCGTCTATCATTTGGTGCTACTCACGGTGTGGAAGAATTGTTGTATTGCAAGAAACAAGCTATAATTGCTGAAGACTTCTTGAATACACCTTTGGAATATTCTAACGATGAAACCCTGTTATTTTGACATTCCTAGAGAGAGAGAGAGAGAGAGAGAGAGAGAGAGAGAGAGATGGGAGTTGGGTTGTGTTTGGCGTGAGGGTGTCCCCTGCAGTAGCTGTGAGGTAACGCTCGTGTCTGGCGGAGGCCTGGAGGAGCTGAGGGAGTAAGCCATGCGGAAGTATGCGGGCCGCCGCGTGCTTGTCAGCGTCAGGTTTGTTTTGACAGTGAAGCCAACACCAGCAGGGCTCGCCAGCGCCAGGAGTCATGACGCTCTGTACCTCCTCTCGCCCCTGGCTCACTCATGGCAGGCACTTTTATGCGCCGTAAAGCCCGTAATAAATAAAGAATTACCGAACGGTCTGTTTTGGGAATGTTTTACCTTCCTTGTATGCACCGGTAACTGGTGGAGTAAATATTGCCGGATGAGCCTAACAATACAGAATTACTGGGCGTGTACACCGTGTGGGGAGGAGACTGGGGCCGCCTCTAGCCACGGCCGTCCTCGCAACACACCAAAATATTGCGGCGGCGGCGGTGGCGGCGACGAGGGTGGTGGTGGTG
>NC_059300.1:31152734-31155234 GCF_017591435.1 Portunus trituberculatus
ACAAAGGCAAATTATAATATCACAAGTCCAAGCTACAGTGACAGGAAGACAATCCCCACCTGCAATTATTATATTATCGTGGTGTAAAGTACAACAATAATGAATGGAGTATGTAAAGCAGCGAGATAATGGGTATAATTATCTAACGAAGAGTTTAACCAGATAGGCAGTATTGAATAAACAAGTTGTATTATTATATATGTATATCAAACGCCATGGAGGAGGGAAGGGTGAAGTGGGAAGCTTTCTATAATATTTTCTGGCAAGGAGTGTAAGACGCAATTATCAAACAGGTAGCAGGGAAAGGGTGAAAAGAAAAGCATCTATATGTACTGCTTGGTAAGAAGTGTGAGGCCTAAATATTGAACACGGGGGAGAGAGAGAGGAGGAAGGTGAAGTGTCAAGCATCTCTATAAAATATTTCGGCAAGGACTGGAGGTGTAATTATTGAACACAGAGATATGGATGAAGAGGAAAACATCTCTATAAAATATTTTGGCAAGGAGTCGGAGGTGTAATTATTGAGCACGGAGAGATGGGTGAAGAGGAAAGCATCTTTATAATATTTTGGCAAGGAGTGGGGGTGTAATTATTGAGCACGGAGAGATGAGTGAAGAGGAAAGCATCTCTATAATTTTTTGACAAGGAGTGGGGGTGTAATTATTGAACACGGAGAGATGAGTGAAGAGGAAAGCATCTCTATAATATTTTGACAAGAAGTGGGGGTGTAATTATTGAGCACGGAGAGATGAGTGAAGAGGAAAGCATCTCTATAATATTTTGACAAGGAGTTGGGGTGTAATTATTGAGCACGGAGAGATGAGTGAAGAGGAAAGAATCTCTATAATATTTTGACAAGGAGTCGGGGGTGTAATTATTGAACACGGAGAGATGGGTGAAGAGGAAAGTATCTCTGTATAATATTTTGGTAAGGAATATGAGGTAGAGTGACTAAGCAAGGCGTGAAGTACAGCTTGGTAAAAAGTGTAAGGCGGAATTAATGAAAATGGAGAAATGGGGAAGAGGAAAGCATCTCTATAATACTTTGGCAAGGAATATGAGGTAGAGTGATTAAACGAGGCATGAAGTACTCTGACGCAAGGAGAGTCATGTCACGAGAAGGGCAGAGGGAATAGGGATCAAGCATTTCCTGTGTAAGAGCCTTACTGCCGCCAGTATTCTGAAACACTTCGCTCTCTCACCTCGACTATTTTCAAAGGTTTTCTCAGTAGCGTTTGTCCCGTTAGTAATGTAGAAATCGTGTTAATCTGCCACTTAAACTGTAAAAAAGCGCAGTTAAGAACCCATATCACTTCAACTACAGCCTTTGGAATAGTGGAAGTGTGACGCAAAATATTCATAAAACTGGATATCTTTAAAGTCAATTTCTTTAGAAGTAACTCAATTTTTAAACATATTACGCTTTTTATTGACCACTTTTAACAGACTATGGTGTAAGTCGCTGATATTTTTTTTTTTTTTTTTTCATAACCAGAGACAGTATGGTACAGACACTGGAGAACCCAACCAATAGTCTTAAAAGCCCTTGAAAACAGTTCACGCGTTTCAGAATATGAGTCTCAGGAAGTTTAAAGATGTGGACAAGGATAACAGACACAGAGTAACTTTAGCCCACAACCTTGCGTCTGGTCATGTCGCCTCACCGTCATCAGGGACCCGATCTCTCTCTTTTAACCTTCGTCTTTCTGCTGCTCGTCTGTTCCAAGCAATTCCAGGCAAAACCTACCCATATTATTTCATCTGCTTCTATCTCTACGTAGGTATGCCTCTCATCTCGTAGTTAGGTTACCTCTCACGTATAAATTGTGTGGTAGATAAAAAAAAGTTACGTGCTTTAGAATATTTATTTGCGGTAACCAGAGAGAGAGAGAGAGAGAGAGAGAGAGAGAGAGAGAGATAGGTAACAGGAGGCTTAGTAACGTTTATAATAGTTAAAGGAAATTTTTGAGTTAAGCAAGGATAGTAACACAAGTATGATAGTAGTAGTAGTAGTAATAGTAGTAGTAGCAATAGAAGTAGTAGTAGTAGTAGTAGTAGTAGTAGTAGTAGTAGTAGTAGTAGTAGTAGTAGTAGTAGTAGTAGTAGTAGTAGTAGTAGTAGTAGTAGTAGTAGTAGTAGTAGTAGTAAGAACACCAGATGACCTCGGCAGCATATAGTGGTTCTTCCTGCCAGCCATACCACCCTCATATGTCTCGCTTCATTGTTTATTTGATTGAGTCTTATAAGAACGTTACTTGATCCTCTATGCTTTCTTAGACTCGTGGACAGCAGATAGTAGTAGTAGTAGTAGTAGTAGTAGTAGTAGTAGTAGTAGTAGTAGTAGTAGTAGTAGTAGTAGTAGTAGACAGCAGGTAGTAGTGATGGTAGTAGTAGTAGTAGTAGTAGTAGCAGCAGCAGCAGTAGCAGCACCTAACACACATTCACAAACATCAATGAAAAGTCGAAATATCAACACACACACACACACACACACACACAC
>NC_059300.1:31162734-31215234 GCF_017591435.1 Portunus trituberculatus
TGTGTGTGTGTGTGTAGGAACCCTGATAATGTTTACTTCTATTAAGTCTTCTATTATATTTCCTCAGTCAAGAATGTCACCTTGGCTATTTTTTTTCTTTTTTCTCCGTTCTCCTCGTCTTCCTTCTCCACACCTCCTCCCCGCCACTCTCCCTCCCACCCGACCCAGGCACACGTCACCTGCCTCCTCCTGCCCTTAGTACTCACTGCCTTAACTGGATAAAATACCAAGGGCGCCGAGCTTCCTGGTCCTACTCCCCTCTTCTCTCTCTCTCTCTCTCTCTCTCTCTCTCTCTCTCTCTCTCTCTCTCTCTCTCTAACTGGTTTATTTCGTTTTCGTTGCTTTTTATTTTGTTCTTAATATTTTTTTCTCGTTTTGTTTAATTTCATTTTGTTGCATTTCATTGTTGTTAGTTTGTTTCAGTTTTTTATTTAAATTTTGAGATGTTAGTCTCTTTACATCTCTCTCTCTCTCTCTCTCTCTCTCTCTCTCTCTCTCTCTCTCTCTCTCTCTCGTCTTGAGCCAAAATTTCATCACCGTTGCACAATTAGTATTTTCACCACCAATAATTGCCCCTAATGACGCCCCCCCTTCCTTACCCTCCTTCTTCTCACCCCCTCACCCTTCTCATCCCTCCCTGAGACGTGACCTTCGACCTCGAGGTCATCCAAGGAATCCTGCAATGCAACCCACCTCTCTTTACCACCGCTAATTTGTGTGTGTGTGTGTGTGTTTCACTGTTTGATCTGCTGCAGTCTCTGACGAGACAGCCAGACGTTACCCTACGGAACGAGCTCAGAGCTCATTATTTCCGATCTTCGGATGGGCCTGAGACCAGGCACACACCACACACCGGGACAACAAGGTCACAACTCCTCGATTTACATCCCGTACCTCACTGCTAGGTAAACAGGGGCTACACGTGAAAGGAGACACACCCAAATATCTCCACCCGGCCGGGGAATCGAAACCCGGTCCTCTGGCTTGTGAAGCCAGAGGACACACACACACACACACACACACACACACACACACACACACACCGGATGTGTGTGTGTGTGTGTGTGTGTGTGTGTGTGTGTGAGAATCTGAGCGTGAAGACTACCGATGAAATTTCTCTACACACACACACACACACACACACACACACACACACACACACACACACACACACACACACACACACACACACACAACCATATGAGATGAAAATTCTTCTCCAGAAAAGAAAAGAAAAGAAAAAGTTTGGATAGAGAGGTGAACGGTGGAGAAGGAAGAGAAGGAGTAGGAGGAGGAGGAGGAGGGAGGAAGAAGGGAGGGAGGGAACAACGAGGTGGAAAGAGATGATAGTAGTGTGAAGAAGCGAGAGAGAGAGAGAGAGAGAGAGAGAGAGAGAGAGAGAGAGAGAGAGAGAGAGAGAGAGAGAGAGAGAATAATTTTTAACAAGTACGGAAAATAGACACCTTAACAAAACACTGCTATTCAACACACATAGACACAAACACACCATTTAATACAAGAAATTGAGTATTACAGGGAGAGAAAAGCGAAGACGCAGAGGAGAAGGATAAACTGGCAGATGGTAGTAGAAGGAGGCACAGAGAGGGAGGAGCTGGAGGTACTGGAGAGAGAGAGAGAGAGAGAGAGAGAGAGAGAGAGAGAGAGAGAGAGAGATGGAGGGTGGATAGGTGGAGGTGAGAGTGGGAGGGAGGGTAGGAGAGAGGGAGGGAGGGAGGGAGTTTACCTTGAGTTCCGTTAACCCTTAAACTGGTGGATATTGAGGGATAGAAGTCACCTGTGTTTGGTTTTTTTCATCTCTGATCTTGCCACACCAATGGGACCATGGAATTCATATCAAAGGATTCATCTCAAGTTTATCATTGCAAGCTTTGTGTGTGTTTTCCCAAAACTAAAGCTTCATATTTGGTACGTAATTAAGATTCTTAGATGCAGAGCGAGTTGAGGAGCGTGGAGGTGCTGAAAACTTGCTTTCTTGAGAGGGGTAAGTGCGTGTTTTGAGGGATGGCTAAACTAATCGAGGAGGTGAGATCTAGTTGATACCTCTCTCTCTCTCTCTCTCTCTCTCTCTCTCTCTCTCTCTCTCTCTGTCATTTTGCAATTTTGGATGACACGTTCGATTTTTTGGGCACCTCAGTAGTTTTTTTTTTTTTTTTCTTTTACTCTCTCTTTCTTGTCTGTTTTTTGTTGCCCTTGGCCAGTGCCCCTCGTACATAAAAACAAAAATAAAAGCAGAATATACCGTCAATTCATAATGTTTCTGTTTTTTTTTTTTTTTCCATAAAGTCAACACGGTGATGGTCAATAAAGGTAATGCACGCGGGTATCATATAAGAATGGTTGTCGAGGTTTCAGTCACCAGAAGAGCTGCATTTGTTTTCCAGTTACCGTTGATGATATTTGTGAGTTTTCTAAGTTAAAAAGAAGAGACCGTATTTTGAAGAGCTTTAAGGCGTATTTCCAAAGGTCACAGAGACGTTTAGTTAGGTGTAGACGTGTAGGCATGACGGCTTCCTGCAGCTTCCTTGGTTTTGTTACTAAGGGTGAATTTCTTATCTATGGTGCAGAAATCTTGTTAAATTGTAACTATCATCAAGAAGAAAAAATGAAAGCGACAGTATTTTCCACTGCAAGACGCCGCCAATAGTCAATTCAAGGCTATTTTGTAACTTTACAGGATACAAACCATATATATTTTGCTGGAATAACGTGACATAGACGGCAAACGATAGAAATAAGGAAGAAAATTATGCTTCGTTATCCAGCATTGGGGGGGGACAATATTATACAGAATGTTGGACTTGGACCTCATAGACACAAAACAACGACAACGACAATAAAAAAAAAAAATGCACGAAGGAGAACAAAAAGGATAAAAAAATGTAAGTATGCAGCAATCAAGAGTTATAGAAGAAAAAATCGTGATGCCTTATACCAACTATAGTTTCTCGTTTCACCATATTCATGAACACAAAAGCAACAACAACGACAACAAAAAAAGTGCACGAAGGAGAATAAAAAGGACAAAAAATTCTGAGCAATCAGCAATCATGAATTAGAAAAAAATAGTGATGCCTTACAACAACTATAGTTTCTCGCTTGACCATATTCACAAACACAAAAGCAACGATAACAAAAGAATATGCACGAAGGAGAATGAAAATGATAAAGAATGTAAGTATGCAGCAATCAGGAGTTAGTGATGCCTTATACCAACTAACAGTTTCCCGTTTGACCGAATTTGGAAGGCGAAGTTTGGTTGCTCGCCATATCCAGACCAGGGACACCAGCGAGATTATACACCACATCAGGCAGTCGGCGGGGTGTTGCTGTTGTTGTTGTTGTTGTCGTCTTCTAAAAGTGTAAACCGTTAAAGCAAAATGAACACAAGGACTAAAATTATAAATATATAAATAAATGTCATAATCGTCGTCTCCTGCTCCCACTAGAATGAATATTGTGAATGTAGAAACAGAAAAAAGAAAAGGAAATAGTAAGTTATAACAGCTCGACAGTTCCTACTCTTCGTCAGTACCGAGCGTCAAATGCCGGAAAGCTGCAATGAACGACGCAAAGTTATTCGAAGTATTTGTGTCTCACGTACCACCAACCTTGAGACACTTCAATCTAGAAGAAGGAGGAGGAGGAGGAGGAAAAAAATCTTAGCATGATACGTAGATACCTTGTGTGTGTGTGTGTGTGTGTGTGTGTGTGTGTGTGTGTGTGTGTGTGTGTGTGTGTGTGTGTGAAAAACACGTCCAAACAACATTTCTGACGCCCGTCCGAAGCGGGTATTCACTGAGGGGTACATGCCGCCCTTGCTGATACCATAACTTGTACTAACAACAACATCATGAAGTACTACTGTTACTGCTATTATTGCTACTACTTCTACTACTTCTTCTACTACTACTACTACTACTACTACTACTACTACTACTACTACTACTACTACTACTACTACTGTTGCTACTACTACTACTACTACTACTACTACTACTACTACTACTACTACTACTACTACTAGTACAAGCAGCAGCAATGTGATTACGTTTTAAAACATCTTGATCCCTGGAATTAAGATTTAATCTCTCTCTCTCTCTCTCTCTCTCTCTCTGGGTGAAACTTACTCGTAAATGTAAGTGTTTGTAATGTGTGTGTGTGTGTGTGTGTGTGTGTGTGTGTGTGTGTGTGTGTGTGTGTGTGTGTGTGTGTGTGTGTGTGTGTTTCAGCATCATCTATCATTTTTATTTTCAATCCTGTTGACTTTCAAAATGTTCATTATTAAACATCTATACATACATACATACATACATACATGCATAATGTTTTTTTCATACAAATTATTGTATCTATATACATACAGTATATTTACATTGCAGATATTCATTACTTATCACAAAAGCAACTAATGTATTGTGTATTTCTACTATCTTTGCAGAATCTCAATGTAACATCACCGCCTCCACTACCACCACCACCACCGCCACCGCCACCGCCACCGCCACCGTCACCACCACCACCACCGCCCTATGATCACCTTGAGGCGTCCCTGGTCTTCGTCACCTCGTCCCTACCCCGTCCCCTCACCTAGTCTTCCGCGAAATCATTGTTATTATTATTATTATTATTATTATTATTATTATTATTATGGAGCGAGTAGTATCAGCTTTTTTGTTATTTCATTTTAGAGACTACCAAAAATAGGAAGAAAGTAACAGAAAGAAGAATGTCCCATGCATTTTGTCTCAGATGACAGGGATTGATTGATTGATTGAAAACTGTGTGCCGCAACACGGATGTCATATGACGCCGTGAGCAGGACATTGCGAGGAAGGAGTGAGGGAAGAGGCGGAGCAAAGTGCAGATCCGCCGTGTAGGAGGGAAGTGGGGGCGGAAGGAGGGAGGGGAAGGGTGTGAACACTTTGGACGGTGTCACTGCTTGGTACTGACTCACTCACCAATTGATAAGTGTGAGCGTATAGATGGAAGGCAAGAAAAGAATAACTTTAGAGAAAATGTAGTTAGTTAAGCGGAATTTTTATTAGATATCAAATTATTTTTGTATGTTTTGACCAGTTCCCTGTTCACCTGACGTCACCCTCACCGACAAACTGATCAAGTCGTTTTATCGGCGATTTCTTAATGTTTGCTTCAATGAATTCTTCATCACGTGATATGACTCATGTCTAAGACTCGGGCGGTCAATTATTTGACTTAATTTTCCTGTTATTGATATGGAAATACAGGAAACGAGACCTTTGCGTCATCTCAATTTCCCGAAAAAAGTAGAGTAAATTGATTTGACAGTTTGTGTATGAAGGTGACAACAAAAGCAAGGCGGACAGCGCGATGCATTTTGTGCCATGGCGGATGGAGCAGCATGCAGACAATAACAATAGTAATGTATTCAGGTTATGTTGGTGGACATCCTGTGTTCTGCCTTTGCCTCCCTTCCACCACTGACAGCCGGACACAACGGTCTTCCTTATACAGCCATCAGTCTTCCAAGCATAACATGACTGGCTTTTCTAATTACTCGTATAATTAGTGATATCCCTTGTCCATTAAAATAACCTGACTTCATTTTTCATAATTTGCATAATGTCAAAGAAAGCTCATCAATACTATCCTTCCATCTTCCATCCATCCTGCAAACTTGGTGCAGCTGAGAGGTGGCGTGTAATGCTGTGAGGTGTTATGCTGCTTGCTTAGGTGGTCTGCTGGAACTCTCTCCTTGTTTGCAGTGAGAAAGGCCAATGATTTTGTGAATGATTGATGTAAAACGCAGCAACAGTTGTAAGAGCAAGTGGCGCTCATGGAGTTAAAAGAAATAATAAATAAGTTTCGGAAGGACGGGCAGCAGAAAACGTTGGCAATGCAATGATCCAACTGTACACACGACCGGAAATATATTTTTTACTGTATTCTTCTTCCTTCGTCTGGCGTCTTTCTCTTCCCCAGCGGAGGATGCAGCAGGTGTGTTCTTACCCAGTTGTATATTTATTACTACTCGTCTTATATACATACATATCTTAGCAGCACTGTCTTACCTCGAGCGTGTGAGAAACGCCTTCATGTTTCGTCTGTATATAAAAGTCTAAGTTTGTATTGAACTAAGGATTTATCTTAACCTGTATACACAACTCAGTTATTCGGTCAAGTACTTCTTCACTTGTTGAATTTAACACACTTTAAATACTATAAATAAATGAATAAATATATATATATATATATATATATATATATATATATATATATATATATATATATATATATATATATATATATTGAGATAACGTTGGTGATCAAGTGTTGACTCCCGTGCTGTTAACACATCTGTGACGCACTGGGGAACAACCGCTTGTGTCTCTGTTGTCCTCTACATGTGCTATTTTTATATACTTACGTAGTGTGTGTGTGTGTGTGTGTGTGTGTGTGTGTGTGTGTGTGTTACTCACAAGAGCATACATAGTGGGCCCATGATACATGTACCCTCCACTGTTCATTCACGCAATACTGGTGGGAGGAATGAACATGAGTAGATCTTGCCTTGACGTTCCCTGCCTCGCCAAGCCAGGCAGGGATTCACAAACTTCTGCTAGCATGGCCACCTGTCCACTAGTAATATATGGCATGACGGACGGGAACCAGAAAGAATAATAATAATAAAATAATCATAATTAACGAATAAGGCGTCACAGCCAACTTACAATGGCGCCGGAGGAGGAGGAGGAGCAGGAATAACAAGACAAGAAATCAAAAGGAAAAGTGGTTACAGAAGAATGAATTGTGTCAGGGCGCCACAAAGGGTCACGTGGCGCCTTGGAGTGTGAGGTGAATGAGTGTATGAAGTGTGGAGTGATTGGTCTAGTTTATTATCCCCCTCTCGTGATGCAGCTCATTAGTTAGGTTAGGACATACGGAGGAGTCGTGAAGCCCTTACTAGTGATGTCCACACACGTGCCACTTACTCCTGTTGCTGATTACTGCCGCCACTCACTGCTTCACCTTGGAACAATACGTATTTTAAGGTTCTGTTTTAGGTAAACACATTTCCATATTAACTCTAAATCAGTGTGTGATTATGTTGTAGTGCAACTCTGTTATCATCATCCCAAAGAAGTTTAGTATTCGAAGTTATAACATCCAGTCTAGAACTTAGGAATGTCTGTATGTATAACGATTACATAGCAGGTCAGCCAAGCGGTGGACAGATGTTCACTGTAGTATGTACCCGAGGCGGCAGGACAGCAGCAATGATAGGTTAGTAGGGGCTTCACACTCCCATCTTGTACAGCATGGGTCGTCCCTTCAGCTAATACTGATGATGATGATGATGATGATGATATACTTTAGTTGATATGACAGCGACTGGTGCCAGAGAATAATAATATGTACAGCCAGTGTATAACTGTAGGGAATAAACTGTATGAACCATAACTTCCCCGCGTTTGGCACTACCTCTTTCGTCCCTTTGTACTGATCGTTACTTCATTTCAGTAACTTAGGTGTATATGTTGCGGAACATAAATGTAAGCAATTATAACCACGAAAATTCTCTCTCTCTCTCTCTCTCTCTCTCTCTCTCAGATGTTTGTACATTATCTAATAATGGTGTTTGTATGATATCGTAGGAGGAATGCTATATGGACTACTTCAGCGTGGAATTTTCTTTAGGTCTTTAGTTTATTTCCTCCTGAAGTCTTCTTGTGTCGTCTGCAAAGAAGTATGCCAAGGTGTGTTATTGATCTTTAACTATAAGAAAACGGCTGTCCCAGGTCAGATCCCTGTGGATGAAACATTTAAATGAAGCATCGAGACTTCTCAACTGATCGAAGAGTGGTCACAGTTCAGGTTGGCTTTACCCCCATCTTGTGTATTGTCCAAAAAGCTGTCTTCAAAGGAAGCTTCATTAGTACACCAGTCAAGGTAAACGTGCCCAGCAGATCATAACGGGAAAGAAAAGAAATCTAGTTCAGTTGTTTGGTTTCATTTTGTTAGCTTGACCAACTTCACTAAAACCAAGGTGAACTCTAAGCTGATGATTGCACAAATGCTACTCTCAATTGGAGTTAGTGAATTTGCATTATCTGTAATTAGTGGGATGCCGCAGGGATAAGTTTTAGGGCCACTCTTATTTCTAACACATTAATGATTTGGATAGTGGAATTAGTAGTGATAAATATTAGTAAATTTGCAGGTGATTGGAAGATAGGTAGATTAATTAGGTCAGATTCAGATGCCATCATCTTGTAGGCAGATACAGATAGGATGAACAAATGGACAGACAGATGGGAAATGCAGTTCAACATTAACAAATGCAAAGTACTTAGTGTAGGTAGAAGAAATCCACACAATAAGTACACGATAAACAACAAGACCCTGGTGAGTTAATAATATAAAAAAATATTTAGGATTTACAGTTAGCTCTGCTCTTGGTCTAAGAAAGCAATACAGAGGCTAGAAATAAGGTAAATAGGATACTAGGATTAATTTTTAGTAGTGTTAAAAGCAGAGGCTGTGAAGAAATACTAAAATTGTATTTGGTGCTGGTCAAACCACATCTAGATTATGAGATATAGTTCTGGTTCTCACATTATAGGAAGGATATAGGATATAGGATACAGAAGTATTTAAGTGGTATACAGGTTATAACAAAGGGGACATGAGCAAACTTCTTAGGATCTGTAGCCAGGATAAAACCAGAAATAATGGACTTAACTTAGAAATTCAAGTTTAGGAAAAAAATGGGAAGGAACTGGTTCTCTAACATAGTTAATGAATGGAATGGACTCAGGAATCATGTTGTTAGGGCTGAGTCAATAAGATCTTTAAAGGAAGATTAGACAAATTTATGGATGGGGATGATAGATGGAATTCAGTAGCTTGGCTCATACAGGGACTGCTACATGTAGGCCTGACAGCCTCTTGCAGCTTCCCTTATTTTCATGTTCTTATCATACAGGCTTTGCTTTATGGAAGAGGCTTTCTTGTCAGAATAACAATTACTGAACCTGAATTATTGTATGTGATTAATAAATAGGATGAAATTAAATGGAGTAAAAGATGGGAATGGGATATAATACTTCCATCAACTTTGTTCTTATGGGTTTCTTGTAGTGAGTCATCACACACACACACACACACACACACACAGAGTAACTCTAGGAAGGATCCATCAAGTCACCATGAATGCAGCTATATTTTTTGTTAACGACATAATGGCCAAGACTTAAGTCTTCCTCATTTTAAATATCGAGTCATTTGCAGTTTTTTTTTATGTCACTGCTCAACACTACACACACAACACTAGTCCTGAGTGTTCCTCATTGGTGTGGAATACAGGATGTGTAGGTGATCTGAAGCTGCTTAGAGAAGTAGAAAGATGGAGCAGAAAGGTAAATGATACATCAAATCACCCTTACCAGGAGTGCATAGAGACTCTTGTCTCATTTAATGTGCAAGAAGGAAGGCTACTTTGCCTTACCATGATTAAATTTAGGCAAGTCTTTCATAGTGAGTGGTTGCTCATTAAAGCTGGATTAAGTGTGTATTTCCAAGCCCACCAGTCACTCATATATGGTCAGCAGTACAGAATTTTCTCCATTCATTCTCATGCAAACATCAGAAAGAAGAATTTAGACATGGTGAACTCACTCCTTCCTTAAAAGTGTTGTGTCAGTCCAAGATGTCTCTCTATTCAAGGCAACTCTTGTAGAGTATCTTGTATATCTTGTACAGAATTCAGTCAGACAAACATCCAAAATAACTACCAGGAGTCATGGCTTAGAGGACCTTAAGTCAGAAATCTTCCCTCATCAAATACATTACATACTTCCAGAGCCTTCACTGAATCAATAAAGATTTGTGTCACCTGCACAAGTCCAGGACATTGACCCTGGCATTTTGTCTGCCATTGAACCCAATATCCAGTTTATGCAAATGCTGAAAAATAATGGTATGTGTGATTCTTTTAAAGGAGAGAAAGTAACTATATGCTCCTGCCCCAACCTTGTGTAAAAAATATTTTTAGGAATGTATTATTAAATTGTCCTTAAACTTCATTGCAGACTGCTGCCCCACAGGTCCTTGGCTTCACAGGCTGTTAGGGAAACAGATAGTACTGCAGAATACTGATGGAGTCCATAGTTATAACTGATTACCTTCGTTTTTTTTTTTTTTATTTATTTATTTATTTTTTTTTTTCTGCTAGACTAATGAAGGTAATCAGTTATAACCATGGACTCCATCAGTATTCTGCAGTACTATCTGTTTCCCTAACAGCCTGTGAAGCCAAGGACCTGTGGGGCAGCAGTCTGCAATGAAGTTTAAGGACAATTTAATAATACATTCCTAAAAATATTTTTTACACAAGGTTGGGGCAGGAGCATATATATATATATATATATATATATATATATATATATATATATATATATATATATATATATATATATATATATATATATAGTGGATTTCTCGCTTCACATAGGCCTAAACCCTGAGAGGAAATACTTCCAAATGTTAAAGTATGAATGGAGACATCTTGTCTTGGCTGTCCTGTTTTACAGCATGGGGATATAAACAGAAACACAATGAAATTGAAAAACAAATAAAACAATTTTCAAATTATATTGTGATTCCATGTAACAGGATACAAGTGTAGTATATAAAATATTGCATCTTTACAAAATAGCTCTTTACAGTTTGGCATCCTGTTCTTTGGAAATGGTTTCATTACATTAGAGTAACCTGACAGTCAATTACATACGTGATATTGAGCAAGTAGATTCTACGATAATGTAGTAAAACTTACATGATCCATCACAAATGGATTTCACAAAGAACTTCAAGTATAAAAATTAAACTGAAAAGGAGCAGCACACTGATGATATTAGGATGGACAAAGTGTCTTGGATCATCAACCAAGACAGGCAATAAGAACACTTAGTGCAAGGTTGTGACAGTTACTCAAACTTGATGCCTTGAGCAAGTGGAAGCTCCTTGGTGTAGTTGATGGTGCAGGTGGAGCGCCGCATGTACTGCTTCCAAGCGTCAGAGCCAGACTCTCGGCCTCCACCTGTGTGCTTCTCTCCTCCAAAGGCACCACCAATTTCTGCTCCATTGGTGGGGATGTTGATGTTGATGATGCCGCAGTCTGAACCCTTTGGACCCAACCACTGCAGAGAACAAAAGAGATGAAATGTCATACATGTGCAGTGATAATCAGTAACACCACAGATTTTCACATGAGGGTTATAATGAGCCTTTTGGCTTTTGGTTTATGTACAGTACTAATATATGTTTTCGCTTGTTCAAAATAATGAATACATACAGCAAATGAAACTTTTTGTTGCTTTGAACTCAGACAAGTGTCAGCATTTTATTTTCCATACTTTGTAACTTGCCTCATCTATGAAACTAAATAAGTAGGAGTGATCACTAGTGGTAACTTTTATTTATGGAGCAGCCAAAAGAACGATGCTTAGTGACCAAGGAAAATTGACATAAAACAAGTGTATAAAGTTCACAAAAGAATGACTTACCTTGAATACATTTGCAAGATTCTGTGTGAAGAGAGATGAGGAAAGGCCTTGCTTCACTTCATTGTTCCAGCTGATGCCCTCATCCACAGAGGAGCACTTCAAGATGTAAACAATGGGGGCAAAGGTTTCCTTTTGAACCACTGGAGCATCATGGGGCATGCCAGTGATGATGGTTGGCTCCACAAAGTATCCTTCCCGTTCCATCACCTTTCCACCGAAAACCACTTTGCCTGGGGAAGGATACAGCATTACCTTGAAGTAGTGTAAAAGTAGCATTAGTAGTATGATTTCTAGGGCTGAGAGCTAGAAGGACCAATGTCAAAAAATGGCAGATTGTTGATAAGCACACCACTAAACTAGAAATTCATCAGTCTATCAGTGCTATAATGGCCAATGTTGTCCATGCATCCGGGGAGCTCCATTAGTGCACGTTTGTTGTAATTACCCGATAGTTAATAAAGGATGCAATATTTCATACATGCTTTTCTCAAAACTTGGATTTTTTTACATTGGCCCTTAGAGTTCTTAGTCCTAGATTTAATATTGGATGGCTACTTCTAAGACATACAAGAAAAATTTTCCTAACACTGCTGCTACCATAAGAAGGATTAGTAGTTTTTTTGGCAATAAAATAAAAGGATGATGGAAAATTATCACCTGGCAACAATGACCTAAGAGCCAATCTTTCTGAATTTATCACACTACAAAGTTGTAAACAAAGCTGTGTTACTCTCAAGATTATTTTACTTACTACTAGAAAAGTACAAACTAGCTAAGTTGGGTGCAGAGATGAACTGATTAGGAAATCCTTGACTTAATTGGATAAAGTACGTATGCAGACAGGACAACTTGAACTTCCTCAAATTCTGGGCACTACACTTTAAGTAAATACATGTTTCTTGCTAAGTGGTATACAAATGGGTAGTTTGCCTTACCTCCAAGAGCCTGAGCTTCCTTCACAGTGGCTAGGAAGCCATCAATGCCCTGCTGGGAATGCATCGGTCCGTACAGCGTTCCATCATCAAGGGGGTCACCGATACGAGACATGAAGTTGCCATATGCCTTCACTAGGCGCTCCACAATGACATCATGGAGCTGTTGATGTCATGCTAGTTAATGGCTGCTCTACAGGTACACCACACAATAAAAGCACCAAAAACCTTTCATATTTGATGATCAATTAATAAATGAATAATCAATAACAGTCATTATATGCTTATTAAATGTGATGTTTAGAAAAGAAAATAACTAAACAAGAAGTGCAAGAGAAAACATATTAACTTGATCATTCCACAACAACAGACCTTGATCCATTGCTTTCTTGAAGGATCATTTACATTTATGTTTAAGAGACATGGCTGTAGGACACTCACAGTGTGGTGGAGAATGAGGCGACGGGTGGTGGTGCAGCGCTGGCCAGCTGTGCCCACACAGGCAAAGAGGGCAGCCCGCACTACCATCTCTGGGTCAGCATCCTCGTCCACAATGATGGCATTGTTGCCGCCTAACTCAAGCAGGTGACGACCAAAACGTTCTTGTACCATGAGAGCAACCTGTACAAACACTGCCACTATTAGATCATGTCCCAGACACACTACAAGGCTTATCAGTATGCTACTCTGGTGTGCAATGCTATTAACTTAATAGATATGGGTTGAATCTACATTTTCACGCAACACTAGATGTATAGTGAAAGCATGATCAACAATTGTTCTTTAATTCAATGTGAGTGTCAAATTTATCTAGCTGCAATAGTCTCCATTTACTCCATCTCATACATGTCATCTTTGCACACTCAGGACTCCTCACTCTCCTGTTTCATTCTAATGCCCTACGTACTGATGTCTTTCAATTTTAAATAGGACAACCTCTTTTTCCTATAATATCTAACCTTATCATCTGTATCCTTGTGTTGAGAGAGAGAGAGAGAGAGAGAGAGAGAGAGAGAGAGAGAGAGAGAGAGAGAGAGAGAGAGAGAGAGAGAGAGAGAGAGAGAGAGAGTCTTCTTCTATAAGTGATCAGATATAACACACAACCACAATGAAAGATGTGTGAGCATTGATGTAATGCCACATTATTCACAGAATGTACCTTGTTGCCAACATTGGTGGATCCTGTGAATGACACTAATGGTACTCTCTCATCCTTGGCCATGGCTGTGCCTACATCAGCTCCACCACAGCACAACGTAGACACTGCAGCTGGCAGATTGTTCTTGACTAGCACTGACTCAACAATTTTGGTGGTGGCAATGGATACCAAGGGGGTGGTGGGAGCTCCCTTCCACACCAGGGTGTCACCACACACCTGCCAACCAAACACAATTATGTAGTGCATCTAAGTAATTACTCAAAGTAAAGAAACTCCATGCATTTCAAAGAAATAATGGAAGTAGAAAATAAATATCCAAAGGTATAAGTATCTAGGCAATATATAGATTATCACATATATACAATAATGATAAGTATGTATCATCAATGAAGCATACCAAAAATGCCTTACCATTGCAATGGCACTGTTCCATCCATACACAGCCACAGGGAAGTTGAAGGCTGTGATGACACCCACAACACCCAAGGGATTCCAATTTTCCATCAAGACATGGCCTGGTCTCTCTGATGGCAGCACAGATCCTCCCACCATTCGGGACAAACCCACCGCAAAATCACAAATGTCAACGTATTCCTGAACCTCACCAATACCTTCTGGTTTGATCTTGCCTGAAGAAACAATGCATGATGAGTGTTTGCAGGACACAGTCTATGGCACACAATGTTTAGGTTTATCTCTCCCAGGAATCCATTACTTTTAAAAGGTCAAAAAGGATGAACAGCTGATTTAAAGGAAGTACATTTCAGTTATAAATATGTTTAAATACAAATTATAACAACCCTATTATTTTACAAGTTTTATCTATCATCTATACTAACCCATCTCAACTGCAACCAGCTGTCCTAGAGGCACTAGCTTTGCCCTCAGTGCCTCTCCAATCTGGCGCACAATCTCACCACGTGCAGGGGCAGGCATGTCAGCCCAGACCTTTAATGGTCAAGTCTGATTACTAATAATATTTACAATGTTATAAAAATAACAATATCTGCCATTTATTCCTATTATAATCTTACTGAATAAAATAATTCTCTTCTAGCTACCTGAATGTTAGGTTTATGAAATAGACTATCTGTTATATTAATCATAATGCAACTACTTTTCCATGTTATGAGTGATATTAAGGCTAAAAAGTCAGTACGTACATGGAAAGCTAAGTTTAACCTGTTATTTAAAATTTTTTTAAGTTCATTTCATTAAGAATTGTGAGAACAATACAAAGCAATATAAGTTCCTTCCTATACAGCCTCCTGGTTAAATTATCAAGACTTCCTTCAGTGTACTGTAAACCTATTCATTGCTTGTTAAAAGAAATGCAGAATGTGTGTATGTGTGTGTTTCACTGTTTGATCTGCTGCAGTCTCTGACAAGACAGCCAGACATTACCCTACGGAACGAGCTCAGAGCTCATTATTTCCGATCTTCGGATAG
This sequence comes from Portunus trituberculatus, assembly GCF_017591435.1. Lineage (NCBI taxonomy): Eukaryota > Metazoa > Arthropoda > Malacostraca > Decapoda > Portunidae > Portunus > Portunus trituberculatus. The sequence goes on from NC_059300.1 coordinate 31,177,842, forward strand.
GCCTGAGACCAGGCACACACCACACACCAGGACAACAAGGTCACAACTCCTCGATTTACATCCCGTACCTACTCACTGCTAGGTGAACAGGGGCTACACGTGAAAGGAGACACACCCAAATATCTCCACCCGGCGGGGAATCGAACCCCGGTCCTCTGGCTTGTGAAGCCAACGCTCTAACCACTGAGCTCCCGTGTGTGTGTGTGTGTGTGTGTGTGTTTTGATATGCACGAAAAGCTACATTCATACTGCCCAATCTCCTTTTCACATATTCTTTACATAGACAAGTTTCCTATCCAGACTATTTCTGATTTCCATGCTTCTGAGAGAAACCAGTGACCCTTTCTGTCCTTTTTGTTCCACGCAACTATCTCTCTATGGTAGTTGTGAGAGAGTGTGGACTCACCTGCCATGCCTCCTTACTAGCCTTGATGCACTCATCCAGGTCTTGCACAGTGCCCTGCTGTACCTGGGCGATGGGCTGCTTGTTGGCCGGGCAGTATGACGTGATGACCTGTCGGGTCACTTTGATGTAATGCATACATACTAACTATATGTATCTTGAGAGAGAGAGAGAGAGAGAGAGACTGGCTTACGGTCAGATATATCTATTGTAAGTACTAACTAGCCTTATGGGAAAATGAAAAAAAGTAAGTAGTATTCATGAATGGTGATGAGAGAGGACTTTGCTAGGCGTAAGCTAACTGATACATCACCAACTGTATATGTTAATTTAAAAGCTCTCAAAAATGAGTTTGGAGAAAACTACACACGTTATGCTGTGGTGCAGGTTGTCTGTTTTTCCCACATGACTTGCAAGGAATGAGTACTTCTTTCTTATTTGAACCATTAATGATTAGAGATATCCAAAATGGAGTTTCTTTCACTATTAAATGAGTCATAGCCGAGAAGCTGCTGAGAGAGAGAGAGAGAGAGAGAGAGAGAGAGAGAGAATATAGCATGTGTGAAAAAACGTTTCGCGGTCAGACTAACCTTAAAAGTTTGGAAGCTACCAGTTTCAGATTATAAACTAGTAGACAGTAATTGCTGATAAACCAGGCAAAGAACTTGATTACATAAAAAAAAAATTTCCACTATCATGTGTCAACGTCATAAAAGATTGGATGTGCATTCACAGTTTTCGGGAAAAATTCGAGAAAACGTAAGGCAAGTGCGTCGAGAAAAGATGTGGCATTTCAGGACTATACAATACTTTCTCAATCCACCGTGAGTTATTAAGTTCTTGGTATCAAATATATATAGACTATTTTTTGTTTATATGTTATGTACAAATATATGTTGCCTCCTATGGCGATTAGCGAGTCGCATGTATGTTTGATACAAGCGTCACACGTGGCGTTAAAAGGTTCACGGTGGCCATTCACATTTGGTAGCTAACATTTTACTTCATTACATTACAATGATATAATATTATCTTACAACTATGCGTAAGTAGAAGACTGGTTAAATATGAGGCGTTATGGCTGGGAGTCAAGAAATAGCTTGATTGGTGATGAGGGGACTCCTGATTACTTCAAGGTCAATACTCCCACTGCTCCCTCCCTCAACAGCTGTAAGATGTCACTCTCCCTCCCCACACCACTCTCTCTCTCTCTCTCTCTCCAATGCATAGCAAAGGTTAGCAATAGTTCTTGAACACACGAAGCATGAAGAAATGCGTTACATGTGCACATAATTATGCAACGCGGTAGTCACCGGGCATCTATTTCTAACTCATCCACTTGGGTTGCTGGGCAGAAGTCGCCAGCCAATCCTCGCTCCCAGCCTCCCACCAACCACCACCAACCCTCGGCCTGCTGCCTTTCCCCTCACATAACCCCTCCCCTCCTCCCACCACCCCTATCACCATCACACCACACTACGAATAGTAACCCGCATCTACACCATTTAATTCATTATTACAGTCTATACATGATCAACTATTACTCTTTGACGAAAACATTTTGAATGTGTAATTAATGACAACAGTAAAGAAGGGAGACAAGATAGACATCGCGGTTTCAAGGCACTAAACTCAACTTTTAACGCTAAAATAAAGTACGGTGAACTAAGTAAGGTTTCTTGTCGGCATTTACATATTTTTTTCTGATGGGGATCTTCAGTATTTTTGACGATAATAACATACACAGCCACTACTTCCTATATAATGCAAGCAATTTCAAACGCCCACCCGTAAGTTATATATGAAGTGAAGACAGCGGCAAAACTACACAAATACAAAATGTGCTAAGTGCATAAATTTGTCCCGAAACTTTCACGCTACTTCCGCATGTTGCTTCAGCTCTGTTATCACGCCAGGATGTTATCACTCGGTCATAGCAGGCGGGGGATAAGCTGGGACGGCAACACTCCCGCCTCCCAGCACAGCCATACCGCCTGCCATCACCGCCACTAAAATTAATAGTAAATCTCACCTCGCCATTGCCGAACCACTTGCCGTTGAACACTCCCTTGTTGGTCTCAGCCAGGCCCAGCTCCTTGAGGAAGGCGTACTTGGGCTGGTTGATAAGGAAGTTGCCTGACGACATGGTTCTCAGGAGAATGAGTGGCGAGTAGTGTGTAGCGGCGAACCGGGTGAGGGGCCGGGCTAGGAGGGGAGCCATGGTGCTGCTGCTGCTGCTAACCTGCCAGACGCCCACTGCTGCCAGCCGCTCTGAACCTCGGGGCTTGCTCGTCTGTTCCTCACTGAGGGCTGGGCCTGGGATATATATCGTGGAGGATGAAACTCCTTAAAATGTCCTTCTAGAATATCTAACATATTTGATGGAATAGTTGAAATTGACATACTACAACAGTGTAAGAGAAATCGTGCAGATAATGAAATGATGATTAAGGGTATTACACGTACCACACACGTGTGCTCTCACATGAATTGCATCCCTAATATCCATAACCGAATTTGACTTTTTTCAAAACTCGTCGAATCCATTGATATAATTACATAATTGTTGTTTAAACCAGATGACTTTACTCAAACAGGGCTACGTACGGTACATATCGTACGTAATACATTTGACCATTCCCTCATACAGTGCGCAAGATGGAAAAGTACTGTGGCTTTAGTAGTATCTAGTGTTTATAAACATGCATAGACATTCTACGTAGGGAAGTTGCGCAACGCCCATCAGAGCTCTAATTTTTTTTTTTCAGTGGAACGTGATAAAGAGAAGAGAAATAAGTCTTGGAAGGTGAGCAAAATATATTATATAAAGCAAATGTTATAAGCATCCCAAGTTACTAAAGATATGCCGTGTAAATAAAGGCAATGCCGCTAAATATGACTTTCCTGTTGTGAATTTTGCATGATCTTTCTTTTTTTTTATATGGGGGTTATCATATATCTTTATTTTTGTTAAACTTATAAAAGGAGCTAAGTACTGCATTGTGAAAGAAAAGTATATTATGGCTATATATATATATATATATATATATATATATATATATATATATATATATATATATATATATATATATATATATATATATATATATATATATATATATATATATATATATATATATATATATATATATATATATATATATATATATATATATATATATATATATATATATATATATATATATATATATATATATATATATATATATATATATATATATATATATATATATATATATATATATATATATATATATATATATGTGTGTGTGTGTGTGTGTGTGTGTGTGTGTGTGTGTACTGGCAAATCATTGATATCTTCCATTATAATGTCAGGTCACGGGACAAACTTACCACATTCTCTCTCTCTCTCTCTCTCTCTCTCTCTCTCTCTCTCTCTGAAATAGAAATTGTGACGTTTAGTGTCAACTAAACAAACAGTCTTAATCTATAATACCAACCGTGATCTGTAATAATGTAAAATCTGAAAACCATTTATAAGGAGTATTTATATAAGTGTGAATATTTGAAAAAAAAATCCAATATATAGTTCCATTATAGAAATTGTATTCTTGAAAATTTATATCAATTAGCTAAACAAAAATAAAACGAAAAGTAGATGGTAGGTACCTATATCTTAAAAAAAAAATAATTTATTAATCTGCGTAGACACCGTGTTGATTAAAATCTTTATAAAATTTAATTTTAAGATATTATTTTTTTATGAAATTATATGTATATGGGCAAAATATTGCATTCTTTTCAAGAAATGTAGATGTGGACAAGATGATGTAAACACGAGCACGAGGGACAAGCGAGGAGGTAGTTAACGTGTTGCGGGGACTGCAACTTTTTGTGCTCCAGGAGGCGGCTGTTTTACGTGAGGTGAGTTTTCCTCCTTCATGAAAGAAAGTGAGGCTCATGGCTTATGTAGGAATGGATGTTACAGTCGATTTAGTGACGCATGAGGTGTGCAGCAGGTGAGGGCGGCCATGGGGTGGAGCACTTGGGAAAGGTTCATGGGATTTACCTCGGTATTGGCTTCCACTTACTGCTACGTGTGCGCCGTTGCACTAAGAATGCTATTTCTATTAGTTGGATATTGATATTGAAGGTACTTATTTATTGTAGTGTCAGTTTATGAAGAGGATCCATGCCAGACAGGTGAGGTGCCGCTCCAAGGCTTTTTGGTATTATATACTGGAGACGGACGGGAAAAATGAATGCACCACTGGAAAGTAGACATATGTCTAAAACACTTTTATTCTATACACTTTCCCTGCAATAAGTTAGGTTAGAATGCATCAGTGGTTCTATTATGTATAGAATACGAAAATCTGTATACGTTTACAAAAACAATCCTCAAATCAAGGGACTTTTCTAAAAAAAATATAGGGAATTTTTCAGGAGTGCTCATTTCATGTTCTAGGAATAAAAATACAGCCATTGATACATTCCTAATTACTTAATGAAGATTCCTAAAAAATCCTGAAGATTACATTTTCGTGAAAATTATGATCTATTTAGAAATTTATGACTTCCATGTGAAATATTGATATTAATTCTATGCACATTCGGATCTATCTGATAAAATTAGTTTCATGTGAAAGTAAGAGAACAAAGACTACTGAATCTACTGACCTACACCTACAGTGTCTTTAATCATTACATTCTTCATTCTGATACATGTTCTTAAGGATTCCCATCTTGATATGTTGTTAATTTGACAGCTGAGTCTTCTAACCTAAAGGCAAGATGTCGCACTACAACTTCAAGAAGATCACACCTGTCCCAACAGCAAAGGTAAATATGACCTTCAGGTTTTGGAATTGTCAAGAGAATAGGAATTTAATGTTATTGCTTGGCTTTCCCTTGAGGTTTTTGTAATTGAAGAACTTCTTTTATCACTATGTGCTGACTTGTTTATGAGTTGTATATATTAAAAATGTTCAGGTTAGTAAAGACTGTTGTATCTAGAATTCCTTTTTGGACATTTTATAAGATTATCAATTATCAGGATTTTTTTTTTTTCTTTTTCAGGACTTTGTGGACATAATACTGTCCAAGACACAGCGTAAGACACCCACAGTTATCCACAAGAACTTCAAGATTTCCCGGATCCGTCGCTTCTACATGACTAAAGTGAAGTACACACAACAAAATTTCCATGACAGACTCACCACTATTCTCTCAGAGTTCCCCAAGCTGGAGGTGAGTGCAGAGGGGACTGGTCTCTCTTGCAGGTCCCTTCATTAATTTTGCAATGCCGTGTTGTTTCAGATGGAATGACATTGTGCAAGGAAAATTATGGTATCATAGATAAAGTTATTCTAGTTTGATTTGAATATATATTCAAATTAAGGCAAAAAAAAAAAAAAGAAGCACAATTTGAGTATGGTAGTGAATGTGGCAGTGATGTTGTACATTGGATAATGAACATTCCTCACATTACAGAAACTTTTGCCACATATGAAAATAAAGCAGAGTACATTGCAACTTGTCTGAATGTCATTATGTATGGCACCTATTCTTTCAGCTCAGTAGGACATATCATTTGATCTCATTAGTGGATAATTGTTATGTTCTGATATTATGTTATTAAAGATTCTGCTTTGTTATGAATGTGTTTATAGATTTTCTGTGACATGTAGCACTGTTTCAAAACTATACTTAGAATGATCAGCATAATGTTGGTGGTGATTACAGCAGCACTGATGTGAAATTATAGATAAAAATGTCAAATTTTTGTGTTACAGGACCTGCACCCTTTCTATGCTGACCTGCTCAACACCCTGTACAACAAGGACCACTACAAGCTGTCCCTCGGCCAGATTAACATGGCAAGACACTTGGTAGACAAAGTGGCAAGCGATTACACCAAGCTACTCAAGTATGGCGACTCCCTCTACCGTTGTAAGCAGCTGAAGCGCAGTGCCCTGGGCCGCATGGCAACCATCATGAAGAAGCAGGCACCGCCCCTCAAGTATCTGGAGGATGTCAGGCAGCACATCTCCCGTCTGCCCTCCATTGACCCCAACACTCGTACCCTGCTTGTCTGTGGCTGCCCCAATGCAGGTACATGTCAACCTTGCATCTACTATTATTCACATGAATTGATTAAAAACCTTTTCTCTTCTCAAAGTATCAGTTAGTTTTATGGGAAAACATTTATATTTACTGTTATTTTAATGACAATTAGTTTATCATGTTACTAATCTCTAGTAGATATTGAGTGAGACTGTTCATCAAGTTTTGCATATGAAACTTTGATTCTAAAACCTTTGGCTTAAAGACCAGGAAAGGTAATTAATTCTTTTTTTTTCAGGTAAATCTTCCTTTATGAACCTGGTGACCCGAGCAGATGTGGAGGTGCAGCCATATGCCTTCACCACCAAGTCCCTGTACGTGGGTCATACTGACTATGAATATCTCCGCTGGCAGGTGAGGTGTACTGGTGCTTGTCTTTTGTTCCACTACCAATATGTTGGATGGAACCAACAGGAGTGTTCACTTTCACCACTTCAGTGTGCTTTTGTTTTTCCTTTTATATTCTCTTGGTTTATAATTTGTTTTTAAACTGATGTTAGCTCTCTTTAGTTTTCTTGTATTTGTTAATTTTATCCATGTAGATAAATTGGTTAATTTTCATTTAAGAAACTGCTTCCATAAATCAGTTTTATTGAAGAGCCTTTTTTGCAAATTTTTTGGGACTTCCTTTTGGAAGGGGACTGTCAGCTGCCAGTGGGGCCTTTGTCAGAAAGACAGCTTAGCTATGGCTTGAGAGCAAGTGGTGACAGGATAGTGGTACTATTAAATGTAAAGTGGAATGAATGTGGATTTGAATAGAAAGGTTGTAGAAAGTGTTTCTAGGAATGGACATATGTTGAAGGAGTGCAAAAGACACACATGAACAATTGTGTGAATGGAAGTGCATTTGCAAGGATGAGAATGACAAATGGGTGTGGCAGTAAGTGATAAAAAGAGTGAGAAATGTTGTGATGTGGGTAAGAGAAGCAAGGGAAGAGAAAAGTGGACTCATTTTATTCTTAGCAATATGAAGTGGATTAGAAGCACATGGTTGACAAGGATTCAGGATAATGTTGGCAGTAGGAGGTGCTGTGGTAGTTAGATATGTGTGGAATGATGGATCAATTTCTTAGGGTGTGTGTGAGACAGAAACAAAAGGTAAGTGTTGGAAAAATTAAGATGATAGTGCTTGAGAGGAAAGAAGGAGATGTGTGACTTTAGGTTGCCTTATGGGATGAGGTTGTCAGCTGTAGGAAGCTCTCAGAAGGTTATAAGAAAAGGTAAAATGGATGCGGGGAACATTGTCTGGTAAACATGGTCAGGAAGGAGAGAAAATAAAATCGTGAAAGGTAGATACTTGCTAGACTCTTGAGAGATGGAAATGTATCTGTGGATTATGATTGGAGTCTTTGTAATACTTTCTACGTCCTTCCTTCTATGCAGGTGATTGACACTCCGGGAGTATTGGACCGACCATTTGACCAGATGAACACTATAGAGCTCCAGGCCATCACTGCACTTGCACACATTCGAGCTGCTATCATCTTCTTTCTGGACATCTCAGAGACTTGTGGTCTTCCCATGACACAGCAGCTCAAGATCTATGAAAGTATAAAGCCTTTATTCTCTAACAAGGTAAAATGTTTGTCATTCAGATTTTTTAGTATTTAGTAGTTCATTTGCGTAGATGATTGATAGTGTCCTCTCACATATGTATGATATAGAGAAATTTTGTTGATGAAATACAGCCATTTTGTGATTAATTTTTGGTGATTACTTGTGTAATTTATTAGTAAATCTCTATCATGTCAACTCTTATAGTTTATATTAATGCATTGATTGAAAGTCGAAGTGTAAATGTTTTGTATATGTTTCAGAATTAGCATCTCAGTTGGAGTTTTTTCTTTTTTTTTTCTTTTCTTTTATGTTGCCTTGGGCTGATGTCCTTGCACAAAAAAAAGTGTTCTAATACTCGGGAGCATTCTGTCTCTTGGTCTGTCAAATATTGACCCAAGTATATGCTGCAGCCGTTGATTGTGGCCTGCAACAAGGTGGATGTCACCACACTGGAGGAACTAGAGCAAAACTTCCCTGAAAAGCGGGCTTTGGTGGCACAGCTGGAGCGTGATGGAGTGCCAGTGATGCAAATGTCAACCCTGACACAGAAAGGTGTCATGGAGATCAAAAAGGAGGTGAGTGACAAAGGTAGACTCAGCCTGGACACACAGTATGCCATGCCAGATAGCTCCTCATAAAGGGCATCCAAGAAATGGTCTAGAGAAAACCAAATTGTGTGTTTTTTAGTTCATTATAAGAAACAACAGAAATGACTAATGGAATCACTGAGCCTTTTAATTAATTCTTAACTTTAAGACATTAAAACATAGTATTGACAAATTTCATGTGAGATTTGAGTCTGTTCAAGAAGAAGCACATGACTTAAATGAAAGGAGTTATTTTTTTAGTTGAATATTTGATGAAAGTTGTAGATATAAAAACTGCCTTGTGCTTTGGTGTCTTCCAAACAATCCTTTCAATTTTCACATAGGAATAAGGTCCTGCATTTTTCTGTAACTTAAATAGTATTCATACCACAGTCATTATGGAAGCCTTGTTATGCATGTAGTTAAAGGTATATTACTTCCAGGGGAAAGATTACTTATGAAATATCCTCTTTTTGTCAGTGATATATATATATATATATATATATATATATATATATATATATATATATATATATATATATATATATATATATATATATATACATATCTTATTTGAGTTGTAAGCACCCAACCTTTACAGAAACACTCAGGATTTATTGGGAATATTTCTTTCCGTTCTTTTTTTTTTAGGCATGTGATCGTCTCCTGGCGATGCGTGTGGATGCTAAAATGCGCACCAAGAAAGCAGACTCTATCTTAAATCGTGTTCACGTTGCCATGCCAGCTCCACGGGACCAGAAGGAACGGATTCCCTTCATTCCTGGTGAGATGTGTTCTGTGCAGGCATGGAAGCATCAAGGGAGAGATACTTTAGGGAATTCCTTTGATGTGCATTCACAAATGAAAAGTATGGTTTTAAGTAAAATAACTATATTTGATTTTGAAAGTTTAAAACTTCATGATGCTCATGTTCCAAAAAAAAAATTAATTAATTAATATCATTAGTTTGGAACCAAAATTATTGGTGATACTGATTAATGACTGGACAACTGATAACCTGATATTGTTATCTCAATAATTTACCACAATAATACCCACCTATGATCCTATTATTCTAGCACTAACACAGTAGTTTGTTCACTAAGTGGTCTCCAGGAGGGAGGCCACCTGGATGAATTTGACATTGGAGAGTCTAAAATGATATGTAGGCATAACTATTACTTTCAAGACAGATTTGTGTAATGCAGGAAAGATCACATTTTACAATCATCAAGGCCACTTCACTCTTTGCCAGCGAAGGCCAGAATGTCCTATATTTTCTGTATAAGATACCTATTATTTGACAGTCTTTTATAAATGACAGGAACATGTGTTTTGCACCACTCCTTTCAATAGAGTTACAGGGAAAGTCATCATACCTGGCTTGTAGATGAAAATCATGTTTGTGTTCCTGAGTAGGTGACCTCTAACGTGTAAAAAAAAAAAGATGTTTAAGAGATCATGAATTTACTTTACACAGAGAGTGTACTGAAGGCCAAGGAGAAGAAAAAGGAGGCTGAGGCCAGTGGTGAGACTGAGACAGAGGAAGACCCTATGGAGGTGACAAAGAAAAAACTGGAAAAGGATATAGAAGAGGAACTGCAAGATGACTACTCCCTTGACCTGAACAAGAATAAGGATTTGGAGAATGATGAGTGGAAGTATGACAAAATCCCTCAGTTTTGGGAAGGCTACAATGTGGCAGACTTTGTGGATCCTGACATTCTAAAGGTAAGTGGCAGAAATCCAGCTAAGGAGGATAAGCAGAGTAATTCAGACTGAGAAAGGAAGGTCTGATATTGCTGATGATAATGTAAAGACAGGATTGGAAGAGTCATCAGGATGGTTCAAAATAGGTGAATGGCATGGCTGGTTAAGTAGTATGAGATATTTATACATACCAAACTGTGCTTTTACTGACTATCAGTGGTGGTGGGTATGATCCTTTAAAGATATTGTATCAAATTGCTATGCAAATAACATTAGAAAATAGGAATTATTGTCATGCTTTCCCTAGGGCAACTTATTTGCATTTGTCACATGTCTCCATAGAAACTAGAAGAATTGGAGGCAGAAGAGGAAGAGCGTGAGGCAAATGGTTTCTACAAATACGACATTCAGGAGGAAGACGATGCCATGAAGGAGATCCACCGTCTTGCCCAACAAATTAGGGAGAAGAAGATTATCAATGCTATTAATGCTAAAATTGATAAGCCTAAGGGCAAGGCAGTGATGCCGCGTGCCACAAAGAAGAGGGAACGAGAACGCTCAGTGTCACGACTTCGATCAGAGTTTGAAGACTTGGGTGTGGACATGTCTGATGTGCAGGGTTGCCACTTCACCAGGACGTGCAGCACCTCCCGTGCCCGTCCTCCTATCAAGAAGGCTCGCTTGGACTCCGAGGGAAGGGTTCGTTCCAGCTCGAAGACTCCTCGTGATCAGTCTGGCGTACGAGATGTTAAGGTAATCATTTTTTTTTTTTTTTTTTTTTTTTTCCATTAATCTTGGTTCATTGAACTTGTATATTCACCACATAAACTTTCAGGATTACGGGACTATACTGCAGCTGATTGTTAGGGCTCAGGTAATGTAGGATTGATGTTGAACAGATTTTAATTGATGGCCTTGTTCCTGGCTACTATTGTTTGTTATTTCTTGAGCCTATTTCTCATTTCAGTTTACATTTCTTATCACTATTTCAACATCTTTATCTTCCTTGTTGCATTTTTTCATCCATGTGCCATGCTGAAAGATTTTTAAGAGGAAATGGTTTGGTCACTTGAGGAACTAGCTCTTTCCTGGTTTAGTCAATTGTTAGGGTAGTGACCAGTTTCTTTCTATCTATTTACCTATTTCTGATGGATCACTTCCTTCAGGAGTATCCCTAAAGGAGTATTTACAGAACATCTGTTTCTGTCCAAACATTTCCTTGCATGCTAAAAAACAATTTTTACTGATTATATAGATTTGCTGAAACTCTTCCTCATAAAACTATTAAGAACTTTGAGTAATTGTTAGTTGAGTTACTTTGGTTCACATTATAAGTTTAAAATTTTCCAACAGATGGCTAAGAAGATGAAGAAGATCGGCAAGAAGGCACAGAGTAGTATGAACAAGGATGGCCGCAAGGGTGAAGGTGACCGTCATGTATATGATCTGAAGCCTAAACACCTGTTTTGTGGCAAAAGAGGTTTGGGATCTGCCAACAGGAGATAAGGTACCAGCCATAGCCATTGTTGGGGTAGTATGTGCTGGATAACTTAACTCTCCAGATTCTTCATGTTGAAGGTGTCTGGTTAACTAGCAAGGGATGTTAGATGATAAATTGCATCTGTTGTGTTCCAAGAAGATACTTCTGGGATAATGTATCAGTAGACTCTGTAAAACTTAACTTCTGTAATTATTTGTAGAAATTAACATTCGTATTATATGAGAATGATGGTCTGACAGAAAAGGATAAGATACGTTGTTGGCCTCCTCTTCTACCTTGTGGCAACTATTGAGATATGGTGTGTATGGTGGTCATGCTTAAGTAATGGGGATATTTTGACCATGCCTTGTTTCCGGTGGTTTAGAGGACAACTGGCCAAAAATGGTTGGTAGAAGAAAGGCCTATTCAGTGCCAGTCATGGAAATTAAGCAGTGTCACTTATCCTTCTCTGGCAGTGTGCTGTTCGAACAATATGTGGCTCATTTCAGTGATAAACTTATGTTCTTTGACTTTGTTTCTCTTCTAAATTGTTTCATTCTATTACTCTGTTTGGGGATGTTATGGGGAGTTGTGTAAATGGTGGGTTGATGTTTGGAGATTCTTGTCATGATCACCGTTTTGATGCATTTTGATAAAGATTGAATTGATATTGAATGCATCAGTCATATTTGTTTGTTTATTTGTTTGTTTATCCATTATTATTATCATTATTATTGTTATTATTTACTCACTTTTTATTTATTTATTAATTTTTTCCTAGTAAAATTGAGATGAAATGGAAGAGTTGAGGGTGAACATCTATCTGTTGGTGCTATTTGAGACATCTTCTAAACACTAGAAATGTTTGAGGATCAAGTGGTATTGTGGTTGCACCCATGTGGTACAAACATCTCTTGCTCCTGAGCATCACATTTTAGATATTGAAATACTGTTACATCAGTAATTTCTTACTGATAATAGTCTCTAAATCTAAATAAACACCAGAGTGCATACAATGATCTCTTAATAAATCCAGTGTGTGGATCATTAGTTTCAGATTTCTAGTTATTGAAATTCAGCAAATATGAAAAAAATGGCACTTGATAAACCATGCCAAGGCTGCAAGAGAAGACATAAAAAACCTGCCTGATTACTTAGGAATTACTGTAGTATATAGTATTGTACTTTTACTTTACTACTGCTACTACTACTACTACTACTACAGTATCACACACCAATCTTGGCCTGGTGAGTACATTTTACTGTTTTCTACATACTGTTTTTGCATGTTATTGTATTCTCTAACTAGTTTTTGAAGATAGAGGCTCAGTAAGGATAGGTGGGTTAAAAAGATCCTTAGTGAAGAGGGAAACTCATCTTGGAAAAGAGAAATGAAGCAGTAGAAACAAAGAGAGAATGTAGAGGAAGAAAGGCAGAAGTTTGGCAGCAAGATAGTGAGGAAAAAATAGAGGAAAATAGGAGGACCAGATGGCAATCAAGAATGGAGAGAAAAGAGACTGGAGCCAGTTCAGTGGGGGAGTAGGTTGTTCGTTAACCCCTTCAATACGGTGACGCCTATGTAGGCGTCATGAAGCCCCAGTAGCAAATACGGTGACGCCTACGTAGGCGTCATATTTCTTTTCTGAGCTTTCTTCAGTTCAGTTGTCCCGTATAGTGTGTTGGATACCAACTACACACGCCGTATGCTGTCTTTGAAATCCTAGTGCTCCTCCCACCATCCTTGTCTCCACCAATCACTAAAGATAAGCTACATGCGTCCCGCCTTGTGTCTAAAATTACCCATAGACTGTTCCCATCTCTCTCTCTCTCTCTCCCCATCTCCCTTTCCTCCCTCCCCATCTCCCTTCCCTCCATCCCCTTCTCCCTCTCAAAAGATGTTACATGCATCCCGCCTTGTAACATTCGTGAAACACACACACACACACACAAATACAAAAACAAATTTTCTAATCTCTCTCTCTCCTCCCTTTGTTTCCCTCTCTCTTCCCTCCCTTCCCCTCTTCCTCTCGAAAGATAAGCTACATGCGTCCCGCTTGTGTCTAAAATATTGGCAAATGTCACACTCTCTCTCTCTCTTTTCTCCGAAGAGAGAAGCGTCCACTTTCCTCTTCAAAGACGATATAGTGACAAAAAAATAGCAGCATAATACACAAAGACGACAAGTATGACAAGCTTGCACGAGTTTCCCGCGCTCAGGCGCGTGGCACTACCACCCGTATATCATACAGGCGGGCTTTTTTAACATCCAGCGAAGGGGTTAAAGCAAGGACAGGAACACTTAGAGATTAAAGCCAGAAGTGAGGATGGATAGGGTCAAAAGTATGACTTATGTAGGGAAGAGAGATGATAGAACGCTTTATTGTTGAGTGTTGTAAATAAGAGCAACAGAGAAATAGACTTTTACCTTGGCCGAATACTTTGTTAAAATCTTTTACAGCTAACACTTGATGTACTTTGTCCTCCCCTGAAGCTTGTACATCATAAATCATTACATCTGTGCCTTCTCTGATTCTTGTCTGCCACACTCAAAGCACTCTTCCTTTATACACTGGAACTACACATGTACTTGCCCATCCCTACTTATCTGAAAGTGCACATATAACAATCTAAATGACACTGACCCCACCTGCCCTCAAAACACTTCAATGCACCTACAACTGGATTTGGTGCATTTTCACTCTTCCACTCTAGTATCTCCCCCAAATGTTTCAGTATCAGTGTCATCCTCCTCCTCCATATCCACTCCATAGCCCATCCACCTCATCTCATCCTGCCTAACAAACATCTATTGTCCTTGGCTCTCGTCTGTTCCTCACTATTAGATGCTCCTTTCATAACGTTCTTCACCAATTTTCGTTGACTCTCGCTTTGGCATTACACATGGCTGTTTTCACTTCTCTAATTGTAACCAATCTTCAACACTTCCTCTTCACATCACCATTCATTTCTACCACACTTCTGCAGTCTCCACTTTGGCTTTCTTTAAATTACTGTTGTCTGCCTCAATATCATCCATCTCCTGCTCTTTCACTTCTTTTAACATCCAAATTCCTTGACAAATTTTAACCAAACCTTGATGAGCAACTGACATCTCTCCACGCAGGACTTCCTTTTCTAAATGGGACCATCAAGGAGTCCAAGACTCCTTTGTTTGTTTCCTTTTTGAATCACTTTTCCATCTCATTACTTTCCTCCTTTACAGTTTCACTTGCTTCTAAGGCATTTGTTGACTTTCTTTTCTTGCAGGATTTTGGACATCCAGCAACACACACATCAGCAGACACCTATGGCAAGTGCAAGACAGAGGATGGGAGATGCTATAACGTTCACAGCACAACTGGTTCAAGATTTCTTTTTGTGAAAGGTGTAGGTAGTGCACAGTTTCAACCATGATTATATGTCATTATATTCACAATTTCATGATTTGACAGTGTTCAACTGTGTGTGCTTCAAGTCATTTAGTTTCATTTGCTTTTTATTTACAATTTATGAAATTCATAAGAGATCTTGCATAGTGACTGCTTGTTAAACTCAATATGCCGTTCATTTACTACTTTCCAGATGGTGTCAATAATCTCGTACTACTTGAGCCATCTCTCCCAGCACATTCACACATCAATCTCACTGAAGAGTTCTCTCTTCAATCTGTTCCTGTTCTGTGCCTTTTGCTTAGTGCTTAATGCTCCAGATTGCACTTTCTAGATGGAAATTCAGTTATAACTGCAAGGGCTCAAGACTTGTAAGACCAAAATGCATAGACAAATTTTTCCTAAGTTGAAAAATTTCCCTGAGACTCTACAGATTATTTAATGAAAGGGTTTTAGAATTAAGGGAGACAATTTGTTCATTTCTACATTTCCTTTATCTTCCAAATATATTTTACTTTGTAGAGTCCACCCCCCCAATCCCCCAGTAATGTCAATCCACCAACATGGAATGCAATGTTTGTGAGCTTATTGTAAGATAAGAAAACAATTATTATTTTGTAACAGTCATTTACTGTACACATATTCACACACTCTCTCTCTCTTCCTCACACACACTCTCTCACACACACACACTCTCACTCACTCACACACACACACACACTCACTCACACACACACACACACACCCTCACTCACACACACACACACTCTCTCTCTCTCTCACACACACACACACACACTCACTCACTCTCACACACACACACACACTCTCTCTCTCACACACACACACACTCTCTCACACACACACACACATTTATTTATCTTTTCAGGTATCGGGTTAATTTTTCATACACTTGTAGCAAGAGATTTGTTTCTTTTTAACATTATGCTGCACTGTTCACTATCCAAGTGTCATCAGACGAACATTAAAGGAAACAAAATGAAGATAATACCAATGATCTGGTGCATTTGAGATAAGTTGAACAAAATATTGAAGATGACTGTGAAACCGGATGAGAAAAGTAAACATTAAAGAATATAAAAATAATAAACATCTTACGTCAGTCTAATGAAAAATGTAGAGGATAAACATTTGATATATCTTTTTTACACACACACATATATACAGTTCAGGAATACGTATTCAAGTAGAGAGACAATTTTTCATATAATATAATTTAAAATAACATGATTTTCTTTGCATGGCTGGTTTAGTAGTTTATAGAGCACTGCTAATGAATACCAGCATCTCTGAACCTCTAGCACATTGTTTGATGGTTATTTGGCAACAGGAAATCTATGCCAAATACCAGTGGCTGGTATGAACAAAATGTTTTTATATTATTCGTGCAATTTCTTTGAATAATGTACATAAGGTATATGTACATTATTATGTGTATATGATTATATTGTACTTCGTACAGCTCTAGATTACTGGCATTTGCAAGACTTCCTGCTAATGCAAATATTAATATTAATGATAACATTATTGTGTAATGTATGATACATATTCTAAGCACTACATACTGTTCGGGATTTGTAACTCATGTGTATCTACCATCTTTATTACTCATGCAGAACCAGTTCCTGCCCAGCTCTACTCGCATCCCTCGCATAATTAGAGAAATTTATGTAGTTATTTAGGTCACATTCCAAAATACATTGCCTTATATCTTCTCTTATTCTTTCACTACTAATGCTTCAATGTATTCTGAAGGTAGTTAGTAATTGGCACACTTTGGTACTGCTGATCTGCCTCCAACATTTACAACCACCACAAAGGGTTTCTCAATTCCTCCGGCAGGGTGAAGCTGTGCATCACTGTGTCTTGCACTCTTCAATTTGCTCACCGCTGTTCTCTTTAATCATAGGACATTCCAGCTTTCTCAATGGCTTTGGCCTTTTCTCAATCTTTTTCATTCCATCCTCTTGCTTAATTTTTGCTTCTTGAACCTTAAAAATAATAAAAATTAAAACAATTGTAATATTAATATCACTTATAGCTGTTTTCTAGATACATGTTAAGGATATAATTATGACTTGTGACTGATTCAGCTTTGGGTGGCTGTGAGGCCTGTATAAAGTTGTGATCTGCCAGCTATAGGAGGGGTGGGACATCAAGATTAGTCATGCTTAGATTTTCCTTCAAAATCTCTGGAATAATAATTCATGGAATGCTAATATTTTATTTAATCCTTGCACTGTTATAAACAACAAATAATATCATTGATTCATAACTTTTTGATGTTCTATTTATAAGTCTTCCATAGTGCTTATGGTCAAGTATGAAAGTTTCAGATGAAAATTTTATCTGAACTTTTGCTTATTGAAACCTTCATTTAAGGTTTCTTAGAATGTTCAAGTTTTAAGTGTCCACCTACCTGGCCATCACTCTCCTGCACAGTAACTACTTCTGTCAACTGCACAGTTTTCTTCGGCTTTTTCCTTGTCTCTACTTTGACTGGGGGAAAGTTTTCTTCATTCTCTACTTTCACTACCTGCTTGTCATCTTCTGGGGTCTCTTTGGTACCTTGATTGTGTTGAGAGAATATATTTAAATAATTCATTTCACATGCACTATGAGAAAGTGGGTTGCATTATCTATATGAAATGAGGGATGCATGTGGATGAGAAAAGAATACTTACAACTTACAGTTATGGATGCATAAATGTGATTTGGGTCAAGAAGTATGTGGTCTGAAATGGCATCTAAATACAGTTCCACTTCCACAATTACACTCAGAAGGCCTTTCCTAAGAACAAGTCACAAGCATTCCTAAGTTTATAAACCTAAAGGAGGGAAACTGATGAAGAATCAGATGTGCAGCTCACCAGGTCACTCTGTAGTTCAATACACTTGCAGAGATTAGGGTATGCTGCACACCCTCATGTAGTGTGGTACCTGACACTGTATCTTTCCTACACTAACATAATTACACAACAAATATGGAAATAGAATGCAGCATAACAGATGAAAATGTACAGTGAGGATGAGACACCTGGAGCATCTGGGCTGTCAAGAAGGGATGAAGGAAGCAAGGTATGTAGATGTATAGTTTCCATACAGAATAATTTTCATGTCTGAAACAATGAAGGAAGTGCATTATGGAGTAGATGAAAAGTAACTCTTACTATTATGAAATGGCTTGATTTATGAGAATGAATAAAAAAGTTCCTGAAGATAGTGTGCATGAGTAAAATTGAATAATGAAATGAATAAAGTAGGCCAAGAGAAAAATACACAAAGTGAGCAATTCTGTAAGTATGACAAGATTTTAATTACTCAGGAATAGAATGCCAGAGTGGCTTCTCTGTCTGGTATGGCCAGTCTTGAAGACTGGCATGTAATAAAGACTGACACACACCTAGTTTACACTTACCAAGGCTTTTGGCATGCTTAGTAATTTCTTGCATGGTTGTTGGGTCCAGCAGCTTCTCCTTCAGTGGCATGGCTTCAGTCTGTGTCGTGCTGTCTGCTTCAGCAATATTGGTGGTGTTAGGCTGCTGTGCACCAAAGCCAGGGAGCTTCTCAGCCACTCTCTTAATTTCTTTGACATCACTTCCTAGAATAAATCGGGCTGGTTAACTACAAAAGAGAAATCACTATTAATTTCTTCTAAGGCACCTTTAATACATATGTACTGTACTGGCTTCAAAACAGAAATATCGGTATCTTGTTATGTATTACTTTTGTATACCGTATATCCTGGAGTGGACTAAAAGGCAACTGGGTATAAAAGATGATCCCAAATTTTTAAGGGAAAAGTTTAGGTTTTGAGCTATTACTGCTGTATAAGAGTGGAGGGAGCCACTGCTCATATGGTTGGCCAAAGGGTAAGGGAATGCATCACTGAAGAATCACAATATGAAGAGCTTGCATGGCAGTCAGTTTCCTCACTTAAGTACATTAGTATCATGACAAAATTAACTATCCTTGTTCTGTACAGTTCAACTTCTTTTTTTTAATAACAGGAACATGCATTCCTTTCTTTTCTTCATCACAGATTTATTGGTGGTGCCTCAATGTGCCCTGGGGAGCCATAACATGATAGGCTTGGGTGGCTGTTCTAGGTGTGGGGTGTGGGCTTCACCAGATTCCCCACTATGCCACTTTCCCATAGACCACAGACTTGCCTTCATTCTCCAACCCTGCTTCATCTCCTTTATCCCTTGTCTCTTTTCTTTCTCTCCCTCTCTTTCTATATTTCTGAAATTACTCTAACTCTTGTTGCACATATATAACTGTTGAAGTAAAAACCAAGGTTTGTTTTATGTATAAAGATAATCCTAAACATGGCAGACGACTGTGGGAGTGCAACCTTGCTGATACCTCCACTTGACTTGACTCGCCAGTCTATGCAGAAAACATGCCCGGATTTTTACCTCAACAATGATGTGGTACAAAAGTTAGAATAATTTCCAAAACATGTACACCAATCTGTAAAGAGGGAGAGAAAGACTCCTAAACGGCCAGTTTAGAATAGCCCAAGTATAGTTAGACAGTGGTATGCTGGAGAATGCTATAATGGAAGGAGGAGCTCCCACCTTGTCATGCAGCTTTAATCTTATAATGAGATTAGCTGTGAGGGCTATGATTGGCTAGCTTAACATGAACAGTATCTATCAACATCATGGTTTGTTAGCCTAATCAGCAACCAATGATGATTATTATGGCATGGCTGGGTGCACTGCCTGTCTGTACACATGACGCTGTCAGTAAACATTCAACATGTAGAGAGAGCAGCCAATAATTGTGTTCATGCATACATATATGGACACACGAGCGTGTGGCTGCAGAATTAATCCCTAAGTACAGTGGCAAGGTTATAGGTTTGTCTTTTATTACTGGTATATAAGACAGCCCCTTGATTTGGAAAAAAAAAAAAAAAAAAAAAGAATAAGTAAATAACAAATAAAAATAAAAAACTTATAGTCCGTTACATACAGTACTGTGATTCTGTTCAGGAGGAGGAACATGTGCCATCATCATTGAGATACAATCTAAATAGTTATCCAGTTATGTGATGTGATTTTCCTTTTCCTTTACATGGCAACCATTCCTTTTAAAAGTACCATGGACAAAAAATCAGTACAACCACTGAACAACTAGGTGTACTCCTCTTCAATGACCATTGTTCCACTTACTTGCCATCTCTCCCTTCTTGGATGTGAAGTCGTCCAGCTTAACTCTGAGCCGGATCACCTCCCCATTTGAAGCGTCCCGAGCTGCTTCCATCTGCCTCAGCTTTCTTTGCAGCTGCAGGATGCGGTCACTCAGCACCACTTTGTCAAACTGAGCCTGGTGTAGCGACTGATTCATCTCAGAGATTTTTTTCCTGTACAAAAGATTGGTCATGTATCTGTATATACACACACACACACACACACACACATATATATATATATATATATATATATATATATATATATATATATATATATATATATATATATATATTATATAACTATGTATATGATCAACTTTTATTTTGTCCAAAACACAAAAAAGTCAATTTCCAAGGATAAAATGATCTTTGTGACACCAAATTTAAGAATAGGGAAGAGAAAATCATATAATTTTCAATGCCTCATGAGCTATTTTTACAGCTATTAGTTCACAGCAATCTTGTAAACACCAGCCCTAATTTTGAAGATCACGGGGCTTTCCCACACTGAAAATATTCTTTACTACAAAAGGCTAAACAGGTCAGCCCAGAATCTACAAGGTCCAAGGTTTTCTTATAAAGAAAATCAGAATGTCAATTTCTTATTTTGTAAGAAAACAGAAAAATCTGCTAATACTTACTTGCTTTCATTGTACAGATTTTTGAAGAGCTGATTGGCACTGTCTGCTTCATCAGGATCTTCCTGTAAATGTATGAATTACTGCTATAACTTGCTTCATATTTCCTGCCATCACCGATGAGTTACAAACCTGAGTAATAAGCTTCATTTGTCTATTCATGTATTTACTCTCTATATTGTTTTACTTTATCATAATTTTCTTGAGGCAAACTCAACCAAAGAGAAAGTTATGAACAGATGAAAACATGTAGTTCCCTGTCTTTTTGATGAATGATGTAGCAAAGACTAATGTATGTAAGATTTATAAAAGCCACGAAGGTGTAGAAAGAGGTGGTGATGGTGGAATCAGTAGTATTACTCACCTGACAGGCAGCAGCAGCCATGTTCTGCTGAGTTTCCTCAAGCTGGCGGCAACGCTGGGTGAAAGTCTCCAGCTGGGCACGTGCTGATGCTAAGGACTCCTCAAGGTGGCTCAAGTACTCCATACTCACCCTGTTGTTACTCCGGCTTAGTAGGGAGGCCACTTGGAGCTGCAATGAAAGTTTTCTAAGTGTTCTAAACTCTATGTTGACACCTAACATATCAAGATGCCCATGTCTTTACCTTTTAACTGATGCTAGATGAAAACTGGGTAATGATAACATTGCCATCATGATTTTGAAAGTTTACTTGGGTCAGGCTTTGCCATCAGCCACATAGCACCTCACTACACTGTGCAGATAATTCTAACGTACTTCTCCACTTCCATAGGGCTCTATTACAGCTTCATCTCATATCTTACTTTATTTACCTGCAACTTTGAACCCTCAAGTGGCACGGAACGTCTGACTTCCGATCCTTCTAAGATTTCCGATTGGAGCAGAGAAAATCTAGTAGTTTTCAATGCCTCAAAAACTCAGTTCCTCCATCTATCAACTCGACACAACCTTCCAAACAACTATCCCCTCTTCTTCAATGACACTCAACTGTCTCCCTCTTCCACAATGAATATCCTCGGTCTGTCCTTTGCTCATAATCTTAACTGGAAACTTCACATCTCATCTCTTGCTAAAACAGCTTCTATGAAATTAGGTGTTCTGAGGCGTCTCCGACAGTTTTCTCGCCCCTCCAACTGCTTACTCTGTATAAGGGCCTTATCCGTCCCTGTATGGAGTACTCTTCGCATGTTTGGGGGGTTCCAGTCACACAGCTTTGCTTGATAGGGTGGAATCGAAAGCTCTTCGTCTCATCAACTCCCCTCCTCTGACTAACTGTCTTCAGTCTCTTTCTCACCGCCGAAATGTTGCATCCCTTTCTATATTTTATCGCTATTTTCATGGTAACTGTTCTACTGATCTTGCTAACTGCATGCCTCCCCTCCTCCTGCAGCCACGCTGCACAAGGCTTTCTTCTTCCTCTCATCCCTATTCTGTCCAACTCTCTAATGCAAGAGTTAACCAGTATGCTCAATCATTCATCCCTTTCACTGGTAAACTCTGGAACT
The DNA here is from genome assembly GCF_017591435.1 of Portunus trituberculatus. Taxonomy (NCBI): domain Eukaryota; kingdom Metazoa; phylum Arthropoda; class Malacostraca; order Decapoda; family Portunidae; genus Portunus; species Portunus trituberculatus. The sequence continues at coordinate 31,200,423 of NC_059300.1, forward strand.
CCCTCCCTGCATCTGTATTTCCGAATTCCTACAACTTGTCTTCTTTTAAGAGGGAGGTATCGAGGCATTTGCTCCCCTAATTCTGGCTGACGGTTTAGGCACCTTTTGAACTCTTTGGGGAGCCAGCGCTCAAGTGGGCCTTTTTCTAACTTTCTTTTTTTTTTGCCCTTGGCTGGCCCTCTTCCCTACGTAAAAAAAAAAAAAAAAAAAAAAAAAAAGTAAACCAACAGGCAAACATATATGCATCATATCATGTCCCACCTTAAATCATACAGGAAGATGTTTTGAACATGATTTGGTAACTTCTGGAAAGAATGGCATCCAAGAGATACCATAAAAATTCAACGAATAAATCAGAATACATATTGTAAATCAAAAGAAAGTAATGTATTGTTACTCCATGATTAGGAGCAGAGTATGGCTGACCTTCAGTTTGGCTGCTTCTTGAGCCTTGAGATCATAATGCTTCTTGACAATGTTGTAGTTGGTCTTGTAGTCGATGAGCTGCCTCTCAATGGCCTGACGTTGGTCTTCCACCTCTGCAAACAGGGAGTTCCCTTTTTTGGCAGGGTCAGTTTCTGCAAGCTTCAGGCTTTCTATCTCCATCTTCATTTCCATCATTTCCTCCTTATTTTTCTGTAAAAATTAAATGTTGCTCAAGAAACCTTAGTAGAAAAAACCTAACCTCCTGCAATTATATATATTAATGAAATATTTTCAATACAAAACATACATATTTGCAAGCATGCATCCTTGCACACACAAACAAACACACACACACACACACCGCGTAGTGTAGTGGTTAACACGCTCGACTCACAATCGAGAGGGCTGGGTTCGAGCCCCGATAAGCGGCGAAGCAAATGGGCAAGCCTCTGTTCACCTAGCAGTAAATAGGTACGGGATGTAATTCGAAGGGTTGTGGCCTCGCTTTCCCGGTGTGTGTTGTGTGTTCATGTGGTCTCAGTCCTATCCGAAGATCGGTCTATGAGCTCTGAGCTTGCTCCGTAATGGGGAAGATTGGCTGGGTGACCAGCAGGCGACTGAGGTGAATTACACACACATGTAAATATTCTTAGTGATAATGCTTTCATGTACATAGATGAAGAATCACTTCTCGGCATCAGAAAGGTTAAGTACTGTGAGTGCAAATGTGTTCTGGTGGTGGTGTATGAAACTTGTTACCATACAATGTATTTTGTAGATGACAATGACAACTACAAAAAATTTAAAGGATTTGCAAATTGATGGAATTTCAAATTAATTGTCAGACTTGGAAGTGAACCCTGAAATCAAGCGAAGATATACTGCAATCATAGAAATTGGAAACCTACAATGATTAAGTGGTGTGAAATAACACTGAAGAGCTGAATGAAGAGAGGGTGATCCATTAACCAGTCAACATTACAGTCACAACAACCACAGAAGTGCATTTCTACAAGCTCCTTCCCACCCCTTGTATTCTGAGAAACTTTTGTCTCACCTCCAGGGCATTATAGTACGAGGTAAACTGACACTCCTTCTCCTCCAACGCAGACTCCAGGTCAAGGAGCTTCTTGTCAGCCTGTTCTTGTCGGTACTTGTAGGTGCTGAGCTGCACCTTCAGAGAGGACATGAGAGTCTCCAGCTCCTGCTTCTCCTGCGTGAGGGCAGTCACCTCAGCCTGTGGCAAAAAGAAAACTGTTACTACTCCACTCTCACAGCTTCCAGCATCCTCTGGTGGCAGCTATTTTGGTTCTGACATATCAAAAAGTGTAAAAGGTGACTGTTTACTGGCTTTGTTTTCCACCACTAACTGGTACCTAGGATACAGAATTTATCTTCACTCTGATCCCAAACACAATGCTGCTAGAACACAACCTGCAAGATGCCGGTGGAGTCATCCACAGACTGGTTCAGACTGTTGAAGTTATCCAGCCTCTCTCGTGCTTCCTTCAGCTGAGCCTCTAGAAGTTCTTTCTCTTCAATCTTTTGTGTAATTTCAAGTCTTTGGCTTCCAACAATGGATTCCAAGTCTAATATCTAAAGTAAGGAAGTAAAAATTGAGCATTAACAAGAACTACTGGCATGATATGAACTGTAATCTTATATTCTATATAACAGTATTTCAAGTCTTCTATCAGGTGCATGTACTAGAGCTGGTAAGTAAAATACCTAACACATCCATGCTGGTTTTAAATAAAGGTTACCACAAAGAAACTTTCAATGAACATTTGGTCAGCCATCAGTAATTCTCACATCGGCCATTACCTTCTTGGTGTGCTTCTGCAATTCCTCGTCATGGTTCTGTGCGGCCTGTGCTGCCAAGTCCGCAATCTGGTGAGTTTGATGTTCCCGCAGCTGCTCCACCTCCTGCACCAAGGAATGCTCCATCCTGACACTTGCCTCCAGCTTCAAGGAGAGACAGTGTTTCTCCTGCTCCAAAGCCTGCCAGAGCACATTACATATGAGAGGCAAGATAGATCATCTTCTTTGTACATACGTATTGTGCTACTATAATATGCACACACCCCACTCAAGGGGGTATATGTATTTATCTCTTATACTCTGACTTTAGTCCTTCTTCAGAGAGAACTATGGCCTATAGTTGAAACATACGAGAATAGAGATCTTTCTTCAGTGTGCTTCTCATGACTTTTTGTTAATCTATTTCATCATATCCAACACGTCACACTGACCTCAAGTTTGGCCTCAAGCTCCTTGTTCTTGTCCAGGAGCTGCTTGCCATAGGTGGCTGCCAGGACAGTGTTGTGCTCTGCCTCAGCCAGCTGCTGCTTCAGCTCACTCAGCTCCTGTTCCATGGCTACCTTATTGCTGTAAAAAAAGGTGAAGAATGAGTCGTGCCATCTTGATGCTGTCAAGAATAAGACGGAAGAAACATGATGACTTACTACTGTTAAAATTGCAATAAAGAGAACCACTGTTTGACTACTAAGACTGTGAGAAAAGAGTCATATCATCTTGCTATAATCAACAGGGAGATGGAAAAATGCATCACTTAGCCATTGTCAAAACTATGGAGACATGTTGCCTCACTCCTATCAAAAGTGTGATGAGAGACGAGACACCAAACAGGACAAGAGTGTACACAATACATAAACATCATGTCAAAATTTCTACCAGCTCAGTTCTTTACCCTGTTTACTACTATAGTTAACCTTCCTAATACTGGAAAAAAAGTATGCATGGGAACAAAAAAATTAAAGAACTAAGCTAATTTTATCCTGTCTCAACTACAAAACTACTTAAGATTGACTGCAGCAGTAAAAATCTCTAGAAAGTTACAAGTGCTAAAAAATTCATGGTAAATATTTATAAGTCCTTTCTCCCTATCATCACCAATCCTCTCTCCAAGAACAGCAAGCTTGGGGATCTTGAGGGAAGACATGGATTTTTGGGTGGGGAAAACTAAATTAGACTATTTTGGGCTATTTTCAAAAAGTCTTAGAAAAAAAAAAAGTATACAGAAGGCAAACATTGATTTATGTATATCCAAAGTATACTCAAAAGGGGAAGAAATTAAATTGTAAAGAAAATATGAACACTATAACTTGTAGAGCAGATGCTTGGTATATCTACAGCACATCATGAAAATTCTTGAGAAAATAGGGATCAGTATCCACTATCTAGAAAATATAAAAGGAAGAGAACTGGAAGAGAGTTTGGAGCAGCAGGACACCAACAGAGAAGGGATGGCTCAGGAGATAAGGCAACAGGTATACAGGCAGTGCAGGCAGGAGATGTGGTTGGGGGAGAGAGGGCTGACCATCTGTATGACAACAGACCAGTCTCAACTATCATCTTCCAGGCAAGGACAAACAGCCTCCCTGCATGACTGAGTAGGCTTCCTCCAGGCAGGAGACACAGCATGCCCAGTGTGTCGTGGGGAGAGGAAGGAATTACAACACTTCCTATTGTACTGCAAAGGGTTCAGAGAAGACAAAAATAATGGGAAAACTGTAGCAACCATATCAACAAGACATGAACCTAATATTAAGAATGTGTTATTTGAATTAGGAAACAAGACTAAGAACACAAAAATTTTATGTAACTTTTGAAAAATAAGGGAAAAGAAACTAGAACAAGCTAGATAGTAAGAGAAAAAAGAAAATAGATAAAAGTTGATATGAAAGAAAAGGAGAAAATAGATAAACTACCAACAACCAAGATGCAAAAACAAACAAACAACCAAGAAAATGTATGAAAGACCTTGACATCAAACTATTAGTATTGAATGTAAAAAAAAAAAATAAATAAATAAAATCATTGAAAAAGTAAAGAAGTGGGACACCATGAAATGGCTGAAAGAAATAGAACAGAAATTAATGTTATATATTTCAGAGAAAGTTTAAAGGAAACATAGGAGAGGTAAATAACATGGAAGGATCAAAATTACTAACTAATGGAAGGAAGAACAAATTCATTAACCTTAAATTGGAGAAACAGAGAAAGAGAAAACAGTGCCCAGCATATGACAATGAGTCAGAAACCCCAGAACACTTTGTTGGAACGTCCTCATTATAAAACTATCAAGGCAGTAGTAGTAAAAAAAAGATCAACATACAAGCATTTGAAAAACTGCCACTAGCAGTGGCTGAAAACAGAACAAGTCATATCCAAAATATTGTACAAATCAAGACAAAGAAGTATAGCAACAATCACAACAGCGACATCAATAAATTTCGTGCCAGTAACAAAAACAACAGATACACCTACAAGTGACAACATACATGTGGGAGCCCAAGACAATGCTTATCACACGACCACTACTGGACTGGACTGGACTGGACCAGGACTGTTTCTGATGCAGTGTTAACTTTCCCAAGCATCATTACAAGCCAATGGGCAATGACATCATTGCACGTGAAAAAAAAACTCAAGCGTCACGTAAAGTGAGTATATTACCATAACATGTAGCCGTGCCATGTGCTACTGACAAGGTCCGATAGTAAATACTAACCACAAACACAATTAACACTGAAAGGAACATATGGAGTGACTGACGGGGGGTGTCCTGAGGGTGGCTGTGGTTTGACGGTTTCAGATTACTTATGGCCGTTGTGTGGTTATTACCCTGACAGCGTACTGGCTTGCTTTCCATTAAACCTAAAGCATAACAAGTGTGAGTTAATGTAAGGAAAGAATTCCATAAGTGAGGGCGAAACGAGTGAACGATGCAACACGTAGTAACTAGCGCCGCCACCTGCACCGCCTTCAGGACCAGCAGGAGCAGCGGTCACACTCCCAGGCAGGTCCTCAGGGAGCAGTCAACACTTAGAGAGTAAGACTTAGGGTTACTTTACCTGGATCAGTGGTCAGGCCGGGAAATACAACGCCAAAACAAAGCCAATAAGCCACAGCACACAGAAGCCACTCCCTCCTCGCGCCGCCACCAGTTTGAAGTGCTGCTCGGCTGGCCGCCGCGGCGCCTGGCAGCGGCTTATGTTCCATAACACTATTTTACGGCACGTTTCTATTATCAAGTCACTTAATTATGATTTATTGTCACATATATTTGCTTAATTTAGTTTTGAAATATAACTGCATTAACCTTTATGATAAAGGGAGGAAGGTCGTTGTGAAATATAAAGTTTTGGACAAAAAGAAGGGGAAAAAGAAGAACGAGATCAAACATTAAATACTTTGTCTGTAAAGGCACATCAAAAGATGTTAATTATCATAACATGCTTCTTTATACATTTTTCAGCAGGTCCGAGTTTGAGAGAAGGGATGGAAGGGCCGAAGGAGTGAAGGAGACGAAGCTGTGGTGCAAGATTTCAAACCAAAACAAAAAAGTGACAGCAGGCAGAGGCAGGGTAAGAATGATGCCTAGCCCACACAACACTCGCTGCTCACCTGCACCACCAGCAGGTGTCCCTTAGCTCACTCTGCTCCTTGTGTAGCACCATCCTCACAGTTCCTGGACCACTGAATGCTTCCTGCTCCACTGCCGCGTGTAAGTACACCTCCACCACACTCCACTGTGCTACCAAGTCTCGGCCCTCAACATCTCAGCACTGGAACTGCCCACCCTCCCACGGCCCCAGCAGGCGTTCACCCCTCACACCAACCAACTGTCCTCAGCCTTAGGAAGACCGGCCGGCTGCCTGTGATAACAATTAACCTCACATAAGCATGACGGAGGGGACTCATGTCACACTTGTCATATCAAGTTGCCAATAATGAAGTTGAAGATGAGCCGTAGGGAAGAGCTTTATTGATATGATATGAGTTCATTCTTTTGGAGATCTCAGCTAACGGAAATAAACAAAAAAATATAAAAATGGGTTTAGAACACAAATCTAACTCTCTACACAGAGAAGAATGAACTCATTTCTTCTTCCTACAAGTTGCAAGAAGGTAGTGATGAATGTACCTCCCAGTCATGAAGTCACAAGCAGCTTCAATGTGAGCTCTGGACAAGAGGTGTGATTGTTGCATCTCATAGGATGAAAATAACTTTTCTTCTGCCATGCTGCATTGCCAAGTTCATCGAGGACATGATAATGAACAGGCGCAAAAGGAAAAGAGTGTTGTTGTGGAGCAGTGTGATTGCCATGGTGGTTGTGGTGCTTGCAGTAATGACTGTGAGGGAGGTGCTCCTGGCCTCTTCCTTCCTTTGCACCACATCAGATGTCATCAACAACCACATCACTGCTCTGGTGCGTCCCTGTCCTGGTTATCTTCTCTTGTTTATTCTTTTTTAATTTTTAGGAGTTTTTGTCATTCTCAATTTTTCATTATTTTGCTGTATTGTCATCACTCACAAGTTTCATGGTGAGGTACAATCCTGCCAGTCTGTTCATCTGTGTGCTGAAGCAAGGAATTCTATTTTCAATTATAAATCTGTATTGACTTTCGCAGTGTGCTGACGTGGGCAAAGATACAGATCAAAAGCTGTGTCGGGAGCTGTGTGTAAAAGACGTAACTTCCCACATCACCTGCCACACTCTCCACCTCAACAAGGCTGCTGTGTTCACCCTCACCAGCCAAAACAGCAAGAAGGTCGTCAAATCGGTCATTGACGCGGCAGAGCGTGAGATAGCAGTGGATGGAGTCCAGGATGAGCATGATGATGTAAGTATCTAATTTATCTTTGATTAAGTGTTAGTGGTTCATTTGGTGTCCTAGCCACCTGCAAGATATGGTGATATACAATCTTACCAATGAGGAAACAGCAAATGGTTCTGTTGTTCTAATTGAAGAAACAGTTAATATAAATAGATAAGTTGGCAATGATGGTTCAAAGTGAACTTCTGATGAGCTCAGTGCTTAGTCTAGACAAGTTTGTGGGTGTGAAATGTAGCAACATTTTGAGCATGTGAATATTTGACTATTGTCTTTGTTTACTTAAGCCCTTTTCAGTTATTCCAATAATCTTTACCAAGGTTCTTTGTAGATATGTAATAGTAACTTTTGGCTATTTGCAGTTGTATTGGAACCAGAAGTTTGAGCAGCAACACATTCCTTCTAAGGAAGACTTCTTTTCTCGAGTCACCACTTATGTAAATAATTTTGTTGGAAGTGAAGTGAGCTGGAAAGTCATTACCAAGTTAGTTAACTATAGCCACCTCTACTTCACTGATACAGAGTCACCAGCAAACCACCAAAGCTTTGGAAAGCTCATCCAAGACCATGAATTCCTCACTTCTGTGGTGTTTGAGGAGTTGTATCTTTTTCCAAAAATTACTGGAATATGTGGAAGTTACTATGCTGTGGAGTACTTTGAGCCTTTAACAAGGAACCCAATGCAACCTTTCACTATGACCTGGAGAAATAGACTGTGGAAGGCACTGGACATCCTCAAATATATTGGACAGTTGGAAACAGTAGGAAGGGAGCCAATTCACCTCTGTGATGTGAAGCATGACCACTTTGGATGGGATGAGAGAGACAGGGTGGCTTTCCTTGACCTTGACTCTGTGTTGTATGAAAGCTCTCTCCTCAAAATGATGGAGAATACCCCACACTGTTCCAACCATGAGGACTGTTCTTATTTTGACTGCAAGGGCCGCTGCCATCACAGGACTAACAGGTGTGAGGTGGAGCGCAGCAACACTAACTTGCAGGTGATCTGTGACAAAATATTTTTGGGAAACACAGACTCTTTGATTTCTTTGTATGGCCTGTTGGTGTCTAGTGAAAGAACTGAGGACTTAGAGGAAGCCTTGGAACTTTGCCGCACAAACAGAGGCATGACAGTGGACAACATGGTGGACATATTGAGTCGGGCCTCCAATGCTCTCCTATTTTAGTGAAATCACTGGGAGTTAGTCCCTCTTTAATTCCTGCTGCTGTGTAGATGCTTTGAGTCTGTGTTAGTTGTCAGTATCAGTTGATATGAATCTGCATTGTCATTAAAGGTAAAAATCACTTATAATAACCAAAGGATTACTTGTTGTAACCAAAGAAGTAAGTAAGTGATAGTTAGGAACATAGATATAAAGGTTATTATCTAATCAGCCTTCCATTACCAAAAACTTAGTCATGAAATTCTAAATAACTTGATTATTCTTGTCATTTACATGTATTAAGTGTGACGGTCAACATAGAAAATATAGTCTTAAGCTAAGATTTTTGTCTTACCAAAGCAGAATTGTCTAATTGCAAGTAACTTTAACCACAAACAGGTCTTGTGGGGTCCACGCACAATCAGTCATGATACAAACTGAAAATCGTGATTTATTTCCTGCTAGGCTCAGTTGTTGCCTCCTTGTTAGTTTGCTTCATACAAAAAATTCATTGCATTAATAGGTCACTGGGTGACACCAGGTACATCAACACAGCCTGTTTATGAAATGGGTTATCTTGTTAAGCACTCTGGTAAAAGCTTTAAATTACAGTGCTTCTGTACATAATTTTTTTGTTGTAGTTCCAACTGGACCTATGATACAGAACCATTTGTAAAAATAACAGTACCTATGTAGGGTTATGCTGCAGCTAACATATTTATTAATTTTATGTATTTGTATGAATTTATACTTGTACTTGTTTACAAATGACTTATTGGGAATACACATTTATTAAACCACCTGATGTGAAGTTGTTCAACCAATGGCAGCTGACTGACATACATGCACTTGTGAACTATTTAAGTAACTAATTTATTTTATGCAGGCTGCTCTTTGCACAAATTTCCATGGGAACAAATGTTGCTTTAGTATTTATAAGTAACGCTGCATTCCAGCTCCAAATGAAAAAAAAAAAAAAATGCAGTTATTATCGCTATTTTTCAGCAAAATTTAGTTCTTGTTTCAGTGTAAATGATTACACATGGATTTTTTACAGTATTAACTTTTAATCTGTAAATTTTGAAGTAAGAGGCTATAATTGTTAGAGAACAACTATCATTGTCATCAGTTTGTAGCTCTGTAAGAAAATAAATTTTATAAAAGATGAATGTTAATTTGTGTTTATTTATAATTTGAGATTATATATATATATATATATATATATATATATATATATATATATATATATATATATATATATATATATATATATATATATATATATATATATATATATATATGGTTAGTTAAATGTATTGATTGATAATTAACACTAAATGTTATGTTGGAAATAATCCTTAAAAAAACTTATAAGTATTTATAAGGTATGCAAAGAATGTCATAATAATAATTTGATGGTGTCTTGGGTGAAAATCCTTAGCAATGTTGGGAGGTTGTGGCTGAATGACCATGATGATCTTGGGAACCAAGTGTCACGTTTGAAAATAGCTATATTTCAGTCCAACTGAATATCCATGTGATTCCTATCAACCTTATCTTTTGTGGTGAGTGCATCTGGGAGGTCTGTAAAGTAAGAATGAGCAAAGGTATCACAGAAAATCTTCCTGTGCCACCATGGGCATGGACTGATTAACTAAGCCTCCGTAGATATATAAAGTTAACCATTTAAAAAGTTAACTACTCCGTGAAATGAATCTAATGAAGATGCTGAGATCTTTGTCTGGTGTTGCAATAGTCGCAGTACTACACACCACTTGAGGGATCTCATGACTGCCCAAGCTGACCACTGGCTTGGTGTTCACACCTGGTATGTAGATATCAGCTGTTGGATTGCAGTGTCTCTTAATAAAAGAAAGTGGCATAATGTCTTTTTTATTATTCCCAACATTCTGTAATGGTTTTAAAGGTTTTATATACTCATTACATTTCATTGAAGATTGCTATAATAACAATGTAGTAACAATGGAGTGCTTATAGCACGTAAAAAGTTTACTTTGTGTATATCCAGGATTCTGAGTTGTTCAGACTTCCCACCCCATAAAATCTAGATAAAATAGAAATTTGGTGCATGCTTAGATGTGCTACTTATTTATGACTATAGAGTTGAAAGTTTAATACCTTCATCTGTAGATCACCTTTCTACACCAGGCCATATCATAATAAAACTACAAAGAAATATCAAGTTTTAAAGAGTTCATAAAATATCATAGAATGAATTCATTCTATGTGAAACGATGCCAATTACATAACTATAGCGAATCCAGCCTTTCTTGCTACTCGGGGTGTTGGCTGTACCTGTCCTGCATTGTTGTCATGTTCACAGTTGATAGGCACATGAACATCTCTCTATTTTACTCATAATGTCATCCTTGGCCTTAATAATTCTAATATCGTATATTGTTGTATACAACTGCATGTTTTTTTCAATGGGTTTCCATTTGATGATGGAAGAATGATGCTGTATATCCTCCAGTACACATGGCAACACATAGAAGTTGTGTGGCACTGGTCTCCCAGTATCCTTGACAAATGAATCCTCAAACCACAATCTGCTGGTCCAGAGTCAGTTTACTCCAAGATTGAAGTGACAACAGTGTGAATGGCTAAAGCCAACACCTCAAGTACCAAGTCAGTCCGGATCTACTACAATTCATTTACCTTTTAAGGGTATGTGGTTATATTTACCTTTTTCACTTGTTCATATTCTTTTGTGAAATTTTTTTCTTGGATAACATTTCCATGTGTGCTGGAGCAAACCAATTGTGGCAAACATTTGGGTTACAATTTTTGTGTCATGACAGTTTAACAGAGAAATTATAAGTTTCATCTCATGGTAACAAAGGTGGAGGACACTAGCAGACCGAGGGTGAAGACAGGGGAATGATGGAGAGGAGGAGGAATGGGGAAACTTATGTAATGTTTTTGATAACTCTTAAGCATTTAATTTTGAAGCCCAACTTGTAAGCAACTAAATGGCTATGTTGCTAATAAAAGAAATAGGATTCATAACAATAATAATAATAATAATAATAATAATAATAATAAAACATAAAATGCCACAAAATCACCACCTACACTTGTAAAAAGAATAAATTTATATCAAAAAGTCTCCACAGTCTTTACAATGAATCTCAGCAAGGTGATGTGAGACACATTTTTGACTCTTGAACATGACACTCTTTGGTATGGTGCTCCCTTGTGCTATATATGAGACCACACATTGATAAGGAGTCTCATCAAGAAATGAAGGAAGCCTAAAAAGTTTCATAGGTTGATAAAGAGATGTTCCTTCACAAGTGTAAGAGCTAGAAGTGATAAGGCAGCATTGCCACTGTGTTAGAGCTTCAGACGGAGGTGGCACGCTGCCTGGTTGCTGACTCAATGAAGCCAACACGCTCCATGAAGGCCATCACTTCTGCCTCATACTCCTTGCGATACCTCAGGTAATGGCTGACGTGTGGAGAGCCCTCCCATAGTCTTGTATACACCTGTAAGTGGGAAATAGACATCCTTAAGTACAATATGAGCATTCCTTGAAAAATAATGTAACAAACATTTTCTAGTCACCTGGATCTTTCTAGCCTTCAAAACTTTGGCTTGCCTGTTATTTCCATGTCAACTGAGTTTACCTCCTGGCATTTCCTTAAACATACTTATATTGAGAAACTGATTAGGACAATGAAGAGAAAAAGTTGCATGTGATCTGTATGACATTTGATCAGTAATCATTACCTACATATTAGTGTGTAAGATTGTGGTGAAATGCACCAGCAAGTGCATTTTATTTTCCTTGATTTTACAAATTATGTAAATTTTAGATATGGACATGCACATATGCACACATTTTCCATCTTTTCAATATAATTCTATATGTTAAACAAAACTGAATAGAGTGTTCAGATAAAGAGAAGTGATCATCCATTGAGAGAGGAAGAAAACTCTTCTGTGTTTTGCTACATTGTTTTGTCCAACAGCAGTATTGAATGCAACAAGTGTGAGGTCTTGCTGCACTGAGATGTACCACCAGCAGAGGAGTGCAATCACACCTGGCAGCCTGAGACAAACCCAACTCATCTTTCTTGGTTTTCTTATTGGTTACTTTGTGTACTTTGGTTTATCTTAGCAAGTAAGCAGACAAGCACAGGATGTATAAGAAAGTAACAAAATGCCCAATCTTACTGGAATGTTTTTGGCTTCCCACTTCTTGTACACCACAGCATTCATCTCTGGGGTCGAAACAGGGTCGTTGTCGGAGAAGAAGAAAAGGCCTGGAACTCCAACAAAATTCTCGTGCATCTTGACACTGGCACTCTCATAGTGGATGGTGGCAGTGTTGTAGTGGGCCCTCAAGTACCACCTGGAGCAAAAAGAGTTCAGAATATATATATATATATATATATATATATATATATATATATATATATATATATATATATATATATATATATATATATATATATAAAGAATAAAAATCAAGAAGCAAGATGGAAGCAAAAACACAAAACCAAGCCAATGAGCTGAAAGAGAAGCGTGAGGAAAAAGAAGCAGCAAGAAGGATCCTAAGAAGAACTTGTCTGATGATCTTTGTACTTACAAGAGATATTTCTTAATGTTCCTCTGCAGGCTGACATTGTTGGTGATGGCCCTTGGCACACCATCAGGGATGCCATACATGTCCACAGCACTATCCCATATCTGAGCCACAAAGCGGTTTAGCAAGTGTCCGTGCTTCTTCATGTCCTGGTCAATCTGGGGAATTGAGGTTTGTAAGGTAGGCTGTTCACTGTTAACCACCACCACCATCACTTATAAACACTCTAATAAAAGAAAGAAACAGACCAGGAATAATACCACAAATTGTACGTGCTTTAAAGCTTGTCAAGGCTGGTTACATAATCAAAACTGGCTGGAAAAGTGTTCAAAAGACATATCAACCAAAGTCCTCATCTGTGTATCCCAGAGCCTAGACAAGAATAATTATTGCTAATCTCATATCATTGGCAGGAGCACATCCAAGACTCACCTTGCCCAGCACCTCCATGAAGAGGTAAGCACCAACACTCAGCCCGTGCACCATCAGGGAGCTGTATGAGGGGTTGGCATGCAGGAAGTTGAGCACTTGTTCTGCTGCAATCTGTGGACACCAACAAGTTACCAGTTACTGACATCATCTTCACAGTTAAAATATAAAAGCTTTTCACATACAAATTACAAGTTATAGTTAGAGTTCATTGTTTTTTTTATTCTTGTCCCTTTACGTTACCTTTTAATAATATTCCTTAAATATAATAAATCTAATGCAAAGTGTCCTCAGCACTGTATCCTAGTCTCATAGAAAACAGACACGTAGACACAATCTTGATGCCAGGTCTAAGGAGTGAGGTGGTCATGCTGACAATAAGAACAAGAATTTTCTCTAATCCCACACACCTGTGATCCCTTGGTGGGACGCAGAAGATCAAATGGAGATATTCTGACTTTGAGGACGTCAATGCCCATATTAGTGTACATCTGTGCGTACTTCTTGATGTGACGTTCTTTGGCCATCAACCAGCAGAACAGGAGTGTCAGTGGACGCTCACCACTCCCTAAGGAAGGGGCAACCTGCAACACAATCAAGGACAGTTGTATCTTGAACATGCCTCTCCTCACTCATCCTCTTCTGTTATATATGTTTATAGATTTAAGAATATTCCTTGAATAATGACAATACAATTTATCAAGTAACTCATCAGGTATCTTCATGAAATGCTGTTTCACAGGGACACCCTCAATCATTCTTTGTGTATTTGTTTCTTGTATGATTCCTTGAGTCACAAATAAGGAATTGCATAACTTTCTTTACTGATCCAATAAATGAATGTGTGGCTGGACATTTTGTTGAAACAATTTTACTTTCATACACTGGTTTAAAGGACAAGAACAGGATGGATATATCTTCTGTTACCTGCATTGTGTTCTTCGGGAGAGGAGCATCACTGGCAGTGAAGAACTCTACATTCCGAGAGAACTTTCTTGAGTGGAAGTCTCTGACATGAAGGAGGAGTGGCAGGGATCCTTGGGGCACCACCAGGCTGGGGTGTGTTGAGACAACAGTCTGCCAACACAAGGGGAAAACTTCATAAAGTACCACTCAATAGATATTAAACAGCTGTAAATCAATGTATGACACTGATGAATAAGCCACATTCCTTCCGCCCTAAGTCCACACTCTATCCACTCTTTCATTGATGGATGAGCTACACAGAACACACTCTCTTTCTCTTAATAGCACAAGCAGCTGTTGTGTTTTAAGACATGACTGGCTGAAAGATGTGTTATGGAGGACCTGTGTATCCCATTACGGTGCATAGACTGCCATGTTTAAATAAAAGGAGAAAAGGATTACAACCACAGCAAAATTATATGAACATCATGACAGGCTCCTTAGCCATGCCCATATATACTCTGGGACAAATCATGGCACAATCATTGTCATTAAACTCAGCCAGTGACTTCTGTGTACATATAAAATTCAGTAGTATATGATTATTGATGCCTTTACTTAGCATAAGCAATCA